>NW_020525817.1:0-29166 GCF_003368295.1 Carassius auratus
TTTACAGTATTTTGCCCTCGATAATGAGTCTAGGACAACATACGCAACAAGCAAACCAAAAACTCACCAAAAACTACACCTCAAGTCCCTACAAATGACTCAAAAAAAAAAAAAAAATCCCTCTCAAAAATGATGACCAATGAGATCAAAAGAACTAAACAGCACTTATATCACTATTCCTATTAGCAATAACAGTAAAGACTCTTACGTTACTAATAAATGCTGCTTGTGCCATGGTTTCAACAAAAAATATTAAGCAGCGCAACTGTGTCCAACATTGATAATAATAAGCACCAAAACTGTTATTTAAAATGTTTTATGAAGGGTGATATGGCACTGTAAACTGAAGTAATGGCTGCTGGCAGCTTTGCCATCACAGCAATAAAACAGATTTTAAATATTTTAAATTCCACATACTCATTTTTGATCAATTAATGCTTTCATAGAGAGCATAAGAGAGTTCTTTCAAAAAAATCATACAGCCCTCCAACTGAGTTGTGAGGCATATTATAAATAATCCGTCTAAAAGCTTCCTTATATCAAGAATGGTATGTTCTAGAACACTAATCTTTGACCCATTCTTCTAAAGTTTCTCGGCTACGTTCCACTTGCGTGGAGAAACAGGACAAGTTAGGAAAAGATAAATCAAAGGTCTATTTGCATCTAATTAGCTGGCGAGTGGCGTTCCAGACAAAACAAGGTCCGCCTCTAGTATTATCAGCCTCCATCTCAAGTACTTTTCTACATAAAAACCCCCAAAAAACCTGTATTTTCCTGTTCTTAGCTATGCGGAGAGTTCCAAGTCAACTGGATGTTGTTCCACACCCTGTGAAACCTCATTTAGAAGACTGAAAAAAAGAAGCTTTGGGTTTCTGTGCAAAAGATATTCAGTGGTGTGGAACATTTCATATACATCTCTTTAATGATTTTTACAACATCCCACGATCTTAATAGTATTTTATGGATCTTGTGATAAAAAAAAAGCCCTTTCACATGAATTTCACACAAAGCTAAGAATACTTATTTTATATGACAAAAAGTGTAAAAGAATATTTGGAAGTAAACAGAAGCAGTGATTTTCAGGGCGTCTATAATAAATAATATATTTTATGCATTCTTCTCTTATTCCGGTGAGCATATGATGAATTATGAATGGCTGAGGATATGGCTGTAGCCACGGCCGCTGTGAGAATGATTCACATGGAAGATCAACTACAAAAGAAACTTAACTGGGACTTAATATTAAAAGGTCAATAATTATCTGGTATTTCTGAAAGAGAGAACTATCTAGCATGTAGCTGCATGTTCTACAGTCCACCCTCTAATGTGTTCATTTCCTCTCCTCCTGTTCAGACACAGAATATGATCATTTCCATTGTACGCAGAAGCGATGTTATGGGTGGGGAGGAAAGTTTCACAAAACATACCCCTCCTCACGCAGGGTCGAGATTACAAAACCCTGGTGTTGGCAGGGAGGGTAACCTTAGATTTCTCTCCGCCTGCCAGGCAGCACGTAACTGGCCTACACAAAAGCAAATGTGAGCTTTTATCTATTACTTGGCCGCAAACAAGAACACCCATGGAAAAGAAAAGGATTTATTTTTTACTAGTTAAACTAGTCCAATTTTAAATGACACAAACTGTGTTCAGATTTCTTAGAGCTACTTGACATATGAGAAATACATTTGTTCATGTGACACTCCCAAGCTCTGCAAATAATCATAAACAAGGTCAACAGGAAAGCCTGCGCTTTTTTTTTAACCAATCAGAAATTTACTTTGCACTAAATTCAAAACCATCTCAAATGCTGTTTATTAAATGAAATGAATACATCAATGACTTGAAAAAAATAATAAGCTTGAGTAATCTTTTGCTTAAGGGACTGAAATGTGCTTTTAATGCTGATATTTCTACAAAACATTTTTGATTATTAACTTAAAACTTGCCTTGAAGAGCTCAGACAGGGATGATGAAACTTTCATTTCGCTTTCGTTAAATTGTGGATATTTGCTAATAAAAGTTTATAAATATTTTTATTGTTTTACCCCCATGAAAAGAAAAGAAAAGTTACTGAATGTTTGCTAAAATGTTTTTTTTAAAAATTTGAAAATAAAATATCAAAATATGGTTGAAATAAATGTTTTATTGTCATTCTGCATAGCAAATATATTTAGGTAAAAATGAAACAAAATACTTATTCTGACATGTACTTTTTTTTATTAAGAAAAGTGATTATACAAATTTGTACAAAATTTTAAATGATTAAAACTCCTTGCTGACAAATGGGTAAAACCTATTGGTTTGAAGGACAATGGCAGAGATGAGTAAAGATTTCATATTACAATTGATTAGTATTTTAGGGCTGCACTGTGATCCCTAAATAGACTCTTTTAATGTCATCTAATGATTCTGGTTGTATTGCTCTATGCTGATATCACATAAATACTCTGTATCCATTATTTACAGAAGACACCTACTTAAATGAGATTCAAAGTATGATAGTCAATTTCTAATTATTTATTTATTTTTTGCTCAGAAAATAGGACAACAAGACAACAGGATACATTCTAATTTACAGAAAGATAACACAAAATTGTGTGTACCCCCTAAACCCTCACTCTCAGAAAAATAAAGGTACAAAATTGCAATTGCAGCCTAACACAACATAATTGTACCTTAAGGCCCTGTTGTGTACTTTAAAGGTACCATTACATGTTTTGTTCTCCTAGGAACAAAGTTGTACCTCCACGGTACCTTTTTTTTCCTGACAGTTATGTAGTATACGATATCTTCACAATTATGCATATATGATCCAGCTTTCTTCAGAATCCCTTCATCTTTTCTCCAAACATTTATCCACTTCACTCCACACATAAACAGCCCGGAATACAAATCCTCTTTTGGATGCTCTGCGTGCTCCTTTTAGTAACCACAGAACATCTGAGATCATTCTAAGCATCTCCTTCTGTTGCGCTATATTCCATTATGTTAAACAGATCCTATCTCAGTAGAATTCTTAATAAAACTTGTTTTTCCAGCAAGGACAGGCACCCCGCCACAAAAAGCTTCCGAGGATGATATAGGAGCTGGATTTCTCACACAAATTGGTTTCTGTCTTAGCGATTTATCATTGCAAATTATGAGAGCTCGTCTTGCATAACATCTAGTTTGGCCATCTTGACCCATCAATCACAGAGGGTTGCCAGGGACACAAAAAAACGATGCTTGGGAACGTCGATCTGACTTATTTAAGCATCCAACCACAACAGGCTGTCATGGTGCTGCATTTACATAACATAAATTACTGAGAACGACCTTTGGAATCTTTAGCTGGCTCATATTCCTACATTTCCAAGTTATGAACTGTTCAAAATGGAGCCCAAATGACCCAGAAATCACCCTAAAATGTTGAACCGTTCGTGTAAACAAAATACGCAAACTGCTCCTGTGATAACAGCATGCTGGGACGACGACGCTGTCAAACACCGATACTCTCTTTTTAGCACAAAGTGAATATTTGCTCAGATATAGCGAGAGGAAAGGGGAGGGAAAGAGATAGACAAGGGAGCGAGAGAGAGAGGGAATGAGAGTACTGGCAGAAGAAAATAAAAACCTGGCAGAATATGAGAGGAAAATATGAGTAATGATGCGTGCCGCGCACCTCCTGGGAGAGACCCTGCAGTGTGGCATATTATCTGTCCCTTTTAAAAAATACCTCCACACACACACACACACACACACACACACACATTTTAAATAAAACATAATCAAATCTCACCTTGCAAGCTCTAGAGTAATTTCCTAGGCTCCTTCCTCAGCCGAATCCACATCTAGCTGTGCATATAGTCTTTTTGTCTTCTTAAAGAAATCTAATTACGTCTAACAACTACTTTTACATACATCTGCATTTATGCACAGAATGAAAAGGGTTTAATTATGAAGTCATTTACAAATGCAGCTGGAAAGGTGGGTCACATTTTGTTGACAGGCAATTAGCGGTGTGTCTCGGCAATTAAAGAGACCTGACAATTAGCACTTGGATATGTCATTTTTCTAAAGCAACACATGGTATTGGACCAAGTTCCAAATGGATCATATTGCCAGTGCCAGAATTGCAGGCGCATCTGTCACAAAAATAGCAACATTATTTGTTGTGTCGCATGGGAGAGAGCAGAAAATTATAACAGCACATGCCAAGCATGGACAAATTGCATCAGCAAAAAGGGGAAAAGTGGTCCAAGCTCACATGTAGAGACCATTTAGTTGCTTAATGTATAAAACAAAGTTCAGTTGTTTATTCTCATGTGGGGATTGTTTAAGTCTGTACTGTAAAGAAAAAAACTGAAAATTCATAGATAATACAAAGATTATTGGAGTGGTTTTACAGGAGTGTGTAATTCTATTTGTTACTTTCCGTTTTTCTTTTTTTTTAACTGTTTGTTAAATTTGCAGAAATTTCTGAGTGAACACGGTTTCTACGCCAATTTTTTTAAAACAGAAAAATTATCTCAATTTTTGACAGCAGTGAGACTAAATATTAAGCAAACTGCGACTTCTGCTTAAGATTCTTGTTTTTTTTTCAGATCCTTTCCTGAGAAAAACAACCCCAGCAATCTCACATTACATCTAGAGTTCCAAAAAATATATTGGATGCCAGTGTAAATGTATTAAATTCTTCTATGATTAAATGATTTTTGTCTTCAAAGGGATTTTAAGAAACATCTGAGAAAAATCTGAAACTCTGGCACTTTTCTTTTCATCCCTTCCTGACCTTTCTACATGTTATCTCAGCAAATAAAAGTGGCAAAAGGCCAAAACTCAAAAGTAAAAAAGTACAGTCTCAGAGATTACCACCAAACTTTATGAGAAAAATAAACCCCTATATTAAGAGCTCCACAAAGCTGAAATTTATTACAGCACTGCTATATGGAAACTGTCTTTATCCAAGGTCAACACAAAGACATATAACCTGGTGTAGAAATAAATCCTAGACACCTGAGCAATGGAAAAGGTAAAAATATACCGTATATATATATATATATATATATATATATATATATATATATATATATATATATATATATATATATATATATATATATATATATATATATATATATATATATATATATATATATATATATATTAGTGCCTATTAGTGCCTAATGAATCGGTTTCCCTCAGTCTGTTGTGATTAAGTTTTAAGGAAGTCAAAAGATGTTTTCAAATCTAAATGGTTGAATAACTATGATAAGTAATGTGTCACATTACATAATTACTCCTAAATTTTGGTGCTGCTAATGATGCTGAAATTGACACACTTCACATTTTCACATTTGAAAAAGGTAAAAAGTTTGGGGCGGTTACAATTTTTTTTATGCTTTTGAAAAAAGACTGCATATATTTGATTAAAAATAGTGTAAAACCGTAATATTCTAAAATATGATTACAATTTTAAATAACATCATTACTACAGCTTTTAGTGTCACATGATCCTTTAGAAATCCTTCTAATATGATTTGGTGCCATGGAAACATTTCTTATTATCAATGCTGAAAACAGGCATTTAACATTTTTATAGAAACCGTGATACATATTTTTATGAAAAGAAATGTAAAAAAAAACAAAACAAAAAAAACACCATTCATTTGAAATTATATTAGTCTTTTGGTCAATTGAATGCCTCCTCACTAAATAGAAGTAATACTTCCTTAATAAATAAATAAAGAACTGTCCCCAAACTTTTGAAGAGTTTTATCTAAAAAGTACAGTTTACATCCTATACAGTGTTTTTAATGCTATAAACAGCTTTATATAGAGAATCACTTCTTGGAATGAAGTTCTGGAGCACAAAGCAAGAAAAAGACTCCTTCATTCCTCACAGAACTGGAGGCTTTCTATTGTAAAGGATTGTGCAATATTCTTGAGATAGTTGGAAGCTGTTCTGAAGACAATGACTGGATCTGCTCCTTATAAGGTTCTTCTTGAGATCAATATATTGTAAGAGGGGGTTCTGTTATTTCATCCACTCTATGAGAAAGTTAACAGGATCCTTTATAGGTCATTGGCGTGCACAATGCTGATTTGCACATTTCACACCTAGATCGGGAAAATTATCAAAAAAGGCTTACTTATCTTGTTTCTAAACTGAATAATGTCAAGCTAAAAAATATGAGCTACAAAATAACTGTTGGATCATTTTTCCAAGAAGAAACCAATCTATAGCATTGGCTAATCATTACCAGTGTCTCCTCCACATTTTTGAAGCATATTTTTCATCTTACTGTGTATACATGCAAAGGTGTAAATCCTGAAATGGAGTTTAAATGGGCTTTTTGGGCAATCTGTAATTGTTCCCGCACCTGTCAAGCTTTGATTTGCTTTTGCTCTGAAAATGGGTTTAAAGGAGGGAAAAGGTAAATAGGTAAAGCCTGCAGAATGCTTCTGGCACCGAAATTATTGTGAGAGCATGAAAGGTTCTAGTGCATTCTGGCTCTGCTCAAAAGAAGCACAAACATGCAGAAGAAAAAAACTTTAAAAGAAAACACTAAAGACTCAGCTAAGAAATGCTATTGAACTGCTTTTATGAATATCCTAAAGATGGCTTGTAGGTTAACCAATTCAATTGAGACGAAGTTAAGGAAAGCTTAACACAGAAATGAGGCACAGATTTTGGTCCAGAAGCCTGAGAGACTTGAATGTTTCGCATTCTTTACAAATTATTATATCAGCATTAATATTTGGGTGAAAAATCTAACTTAAAAATGTACATTCGATTTAATCAGCCTCTTCTTACTTTATTTAAAATTAAATAATTACATTTTTTTCTTCATTTTATGACATAACATTTAATTTAGAATTGTTTTTTTGTTGAGAATTTCCTGTTTAATTTTAAATTTTAATATGGTCTCAGATATTTGAATCCCACTGTATTTTAATTAATCATGCAAATTTTATATTTAAGTAGTAAAATACAATGGTTTAAATAACATAAGATGCATTTTGTGGTCAACCCGTGACAATAAAAAACCTGAGATGGGAAGCAAAGCACCATGGTTCTTTGGTAGTGAAATATAATGTGCCGTAGTATATCAAAGTATACAATGGTACATGTCCAAAAATAGTATTGCATTAGCATCATGTCCGAAAACCATGACAGTACCATTTGTACAGTATTTTCTCTTCTAAAGCGGATTAAAAACAACACTGGCTGCTGCAGACAGAGATCCATAAAATCTAATATTTTATTCTGTAACATTTGTAATGCTCTTTAATATAGCTCATAAAACTACTTGAAAATTGGAAACCGAAAAAGCTTTGATCCCAGAACAGTTCTGAATATCCAGACCATTCTCTCTTTAGTCCACACAAGCACATCAGCTATTGTGGCATCAAACCATCTAGTGACACTAGCAGGGGGTTAACTTGACAGTGAACATACAACACGGTACTCTGACACAGACAAGCTACAAAACAATGAAACTGAATCAAAAAGAGACAAAAATGACAGTTAAAGAGAATGCTGTCTGGAGAGAAAATAAATCCGTTGTAAGAGGGGGAAAAAATGTGCGAAAGACAAGCAAAATGCACAAACAAGTGCAGCAGACAGCTATTGCTTGTGAATTGAATCATAACCCCTTCATGCTGACTTAGCCTCATTAATGCTTTCAGAGAAACTGCTGGGGAACCACAGCTATACCTGAGAAACAACAACATATGTTCAAAACACTCGAAAAAAAACATGAAAACTCATACAAGGTCTATAGAAAGTCTATCGTTTCACAGGCTACTTCACTCAGAAACCAAACCTAAAGGAAAATTGTATTTCTTAAAGGTTGCTCTTTCATATTTCTGAAGTTAAGTAGTTAAGAAAAAAAAAATGAGCTCAGACTATTTTAGTTCATATTGAGACTTTTAGTATCTTGTAAGGTTGGTTCACAATTGAATTAATTGCCTGTTGAATTCCAATTCAATTTCTGCAATAACAAGAATGACGCAGAATTGCAACTTGATTTTGTATGCAAGGATGTCAAATGAATTGAAAAGAACAAAATGATATGACCAGAAAAATCAAGAAATGCAAAATTTGTCAAGATGAATGTCAAGATAATTGTTTAGAAAATTATAAAAAAAAGTTTAAGTCAGAAAGTTAGTTGAAAAACTCCAACATATTTTAGTTAGTGAGATGGAAGATATGGATAGTGGAATGATTCCTCAATTCTGAATTTTGCACAACTCAAATCTTTTAGCTGCATGTGAGACTACTGTGTTTTTATTCTCATGAGAATAAATTGAAACGTGGTACATTAAGAAATATCTCCATTCGCGTTCTACTCGAACGCAAACCAGATATTGAGACATTAAAGAGATCATTTGGGGTTTTCTTTCCTAAAGGGAGATATGAAAAGCAACCATGAAAAATCTGAATCTCAGAAAACAGTATCTTTTGACATAGATCATTGGATCATGGAAAAGAAATTTGGAAAACGCTGCATCGTCTATTAGAGCACTGAAAGAGAAAGCCTCGCAGGGCTTATCGCACGACTTCACATGGTAAATACACATATATGGCTGCCAGCAAGTCAAAAGGAAGGAGAAAGCACCATTTAAAGATCATTCCATGCTAGAGGGCTGCTGGAACCACGGGCATAAATGTTCCTCGTCCCCTTGAGCACCGACACAAGTCAGAATGCTGGCAAAGAACAAGCCGGCACTGGTCTGTCAGAGCTTCAGAGCTGATGAAGCGAACCATTCAGATGCCCAGAGGAACGAGAAAAGAAAGAAGTCTCAAATAAAAAGACAAAAGAACAGCTGGAAATACGAGGGGGGAAAGAAGAAACGGAGTTTGAAATGAGATAAGAGCAGCTGCTGTTCACGATTATTGACCGTATGTCCGCCAGAGGCCATTGATTGATTCATTTTCATAACTCTCAGTAAGTACGAAATAAGAACTCTCCAGCAACCGCGCGCGAGTTAGATGAGTTATAGATTATGCAAAAAAAAAATCTCTCTTTGAGACAAAGCTTTCAGTATTTCCAATTGATTTTGCCCAGTGGCTGCCAAGTGGTCTTTTCCAGCTGCAAAACATGTAAACCTAACAGACCAAACCCACCCGCCGCTTTTCAAAAGGAAATACACTCATTAAATTTCCCAATAGGGTTGATTCCCCCAAAACACACAGGCTTATGCTGAGTAAACATTGTTGCTATTGCTTACTGATGCTGTGTACACATTTTCATTGCTTATTGGTCGAGGAGAGAGTGACTCACCTGAATACGCCCAATAGGGTTCCCCAGATGCCCTCCGCTCTCTTTGAGTGGCTGAACTCCCACGACGCTCTGTTTCCACACGAGAAGCTGTCGGAGATAAATCAGATGACACTATAATGACTTTCCATTAGCAGAGCAGTCAATGCAAAACATGATCAATATTGCAATATGGTCCACCTTAGAAAATCCTCTAATAAAAAATAATTATTTTAACACTTTTGTTTGAACTGTGTCTCTTGACAAAGTAATCAGAAGTAATAATAACACTAATAATAACACTCAAAAGAGTACTCAGCGGGGCTTCCGAACCTGTGAAAAACCTGCCACTTTGCTCCTCTCATTAAAACACTCACACCAGCTCAATTTCCGGTCGCAAGAATTACCAAAGTACGGCATGATTTGTAATTCTGAAAGAGTTGTGGGAGGTCATGCTTAACAAACAGAAAGTTTCTTTTTGATCATCGGGCTTCTTTTACCCGCACTTGTCAAGTCTGAGCTCATGAATTGATCGACTACGAAATTGAACCAACAGAGCAGAAATAATAGTTTCTACCAACAAAAAGAGTTTCTACATTTAAAATTCACATGCACGAGGGCTTGTTCAGAGCTTTGGGAAAAGTACAATTTGTCTTTTACTTCAATGAAGTGAGTGAAATGGAAAAATCGCATTTAAAATCATATTAACCAAGGACATGTGACAACCAGAAAGTGGTTTTGTCTTCATTCTATTCAAAAGTTTGGGGGTCAGTAAGATTAAATAATAATAAATCAATAGGTATATTCATCAAGGACACATTAAATCGACAGTTGAGATATTCACATGGTCACAAAACTAATTAAACTCTATTGTAAATATGCTGTTCTTTAAAAAAGTTATTTGTCTGTTATTTTCAACACTTACATAATTATTAATATTTAATGAATATTTTTTACACAGCATATTAGAATGTTTTCTAAAGGATCATGTGACACTGAAGAATGAAGTAATGACTTCAGAAAATTCATCGTTGCCATCACAGGAATAAATTACATTTTAAAATATATTATATAATATTTAATTATACATATTTACAGGAAACCTTATTTTAAAATTGTAATATTATTTAATCTATGCAAAATATATCAAATAAATGCTTGGTGAGTATTGGAGACTTTTAATTTTGTGAAATCATAATCTTGACAAATGCTTGACAATGCTTATACTATAACACTTTCTTTAAAATCTTGTAACAAAATAATTCATTATTTGTATACACGCATTCAAGCATTCATGCATTAATACTAAATACATTTTAGGGCTACTGCACAGGATATGACAGTTTTAATAAGTTCAAAGTGTAAAACTGATCAGCATATTAGATTTTTTAACATTTGGTAATTGCAAAAAATGGGTCTTTATTAATAACTTTCAGCTCTGCAATATTAATTTGGTCTAATATTTGAGATCAATGAAAGATGAATGATTTTTTTGCAGACTTAAACAACTTTCCTTGCTGTATTTTCCCCAAACCATTCATCCATCTATGCCAAACTCCAATATAGGCCAGCGCTATACAGAGCTCTTTATATGGTTGACTAGTGCACCTTTATTTCGTTCTCAGCTACTGAACTCTGTAGCCGCTTCAAAGTGATTATTCGGCTCTTTGTGGCTTCTTTCATAAGTCTCCTTCTGCATGCAGGCTTTTGAGGTACAGTCTTTTCTAAGCAGTAGCTGGATAGCTGACTTTGTGACAAGATAACTGAACGAAATGTGCTCTCTGGGGCATCTAACCGACATGGAGATATAGGGATTTTTTTTTTCTTTTTTCATTTATGCCTTTGCTTAACTGACAAACCGGTAGTTATTTTAACGATGCACAGGTCACTATGGCTGTTCTTTTTCACCCGAGTAAAAGCAGCTGTAACAAAAATAAATAGTTGTAAATGACAACATAATCATAAATAAAATGTAAAATGTACATCTACACACACACACACACACACACACACATATATATAAAAGCATATGGGTCATTCTGTATCAACTCCTTCAGAAGAAAATGGCAGCATCATTATGTTATTTTAACACAGTTACTATTAGCAAAATCTGTTGACTTTAGAAATCCTAGTTGCATTGTATGGCAATGGTGGCAGCTCAAAAATGGGAAAATTTGTGTTTTTTCCAGATTTTAAATGCCTGGAACTCATGAAATATTAAAGATACCTTAATATCCTTTTAGATTTCATTTCTTTACAAACTTTTCTTTTAGTATCTTCATTTTAAGGTCATACTTAGTTCATTTCCAGAGATATTGGAATTCCATTGTGGCTCCATGAGTAAACTGTTCAACTCTACACATTCGCATTGGTTAAAAAACAAAGCTGATATATATATATATATATATATATATATATATATATATATATATATATATATATATATATATAAGGTTGTTGTTTTTTGTTTAAGGAATGGCTGAGGAACAAATAATGTCGAAACATGAAATCTTGTTTTCCTCAAAACAATGCAACCTACCTGTACGAGTTACATACAATATAATTGTTAAATACAATAAATATGTTTGCATGCCTATTACTCAAGAAGTATTAAATATATCTTGACATCCTTCAAAATTCTAGTTCTTGACAAGCCTTTCTTCTCCAGTCTTCATTTTTTAGGCCTTATATGGTTCACTCTCAGAAATATCAGAATCTCAATGCGGTTCCCAGTCCAAATTGTTGAATTTTACTCATTTTCTAAGGTCGAATACCAAAAGTGGTTATCTGTGCCTTTAATAATGTACAGGTTCCTATAAGTTCAAAGTGGATCATGTAATTCAATGAATTATGGAAAATGCAAGAAGAATCATATGTAACATACTGTAAAGAACTAAAATGTAATATACACATTTTGACTTCTTAAGATGAAACATGGTGAGAGTTCACTGTACCAGGGACTGCTGGGGATCACGGGATGGGATCAAAAGTATTGAAGTGCACACTTCCAGGAGTGCATCAGAAAAATGCGTGCTGGGGTGTGTAGGATAGGATTTCTCCTCCAGACAAATGAATATTTCAAGCAGCAGTACCCTAAAGTACAATTTTTTTCAACTGTGTCTGTTATACCCTGTTATTCTCCCTTTGGCTTTGTAAAGACCCTGCTTATCTTGCTCTGTGTTTCAAAGCTTCCTGCTGAGAGACCCCTGTGTCTATTCAAGACAATTAGAGAGACTCTCAACAATACTTTTCACATTCTGCTTTAGAGAGCTGTGTCATCTTTGTTAAATAAGTGTTAATTTATTTTTCTTTTTTTAAATGGTAGTCTATGGTAGTCTTTTAAATGGTAGTCTATATTCCCATTAAAAAAAAAAGTGTTCACCAATGATTTAACATCCTGAGACATCTTTGCTTTGTAATTTGACACATTTTTTTACCTGTCATCTAGAAATTTGGCACCAAGGTGAGCAAATGATAAAATGTTAATTTTCAAGTGAACTACAGCTTTATCAAACCATTCCCTAATGAGCATGTGCACACAAGTTGTGAGCACTTAAACAAAGCACCTTGTCAGGCAGTCATCAGTTCTCAAACCCGAAGTGCAATTCCTCATTTTATCTCACTCCAGAGTGTCTTAAAGTGACCCAATCTCCGGGGGTGCAGACACCCTGGTGCTGCTACTCTTGCATAAACAGATTTTCCAAGCCTTCGCTGCGCTCTTGCCCTCACTTGCATCATTACTTTGGAGATTAATTAGTGGCTGCACTAAGTCGATTCCTTCCAATGCAGCAATTACGTCCACTCTCATTGGTTAGTAAGCAATTAGAACTGCTCTCATTGGTTAGCGACCTGTCTGGGTCTGTTTATTGTTTAATCCCTGATGGACAGCAACAGACTTCGTAGAGCGTTGTACTAACATGGCAGACAATTAGCATCTGTGAAAGCCATCAGAAAGTATTCAAAGGTTATGAATGGGGTTCACTAACCTGTAATGATTTTCCTATAGCTCGTTTCAAAGGGTAAACATTAGGTTCCGACCTAAAATAAAGGACTTGATCTCTTAGTGCTTACGCAAGGCTTGTTTGAAGTCTTCTCCCTTGGGTTTTTAAAACAGCAACGCCACATCAGCAAACCAGTCCTCTGGGGGAATATGTTTGCATGTCTGCCGTTTGACGCGGTAAGGAGATCACAAATAAAGTAAATGAAGGATGGCTTACTAAAGGTGAGCTCTCTGTGTGTGTGTGTGTGTGTGTGTGTGTGTGTGTGTGTGTGCCTGTAGCCTGCTTTTAGTTATGAGGCAGGAGGGATACAAGAGACAGGCAATATGTGCACTGGCAGATTGTGATGCCAGGTGCATTTACGCAGTTCAGTGCAGCTAAACATGACATTAAAGAGGAAATGCTGCCTCTGAACTCAAAACATCAACATAACGGGTAACTTGGGCAACCTACACACGGGTAAACACATACACGCAAGGACACGCATGTGTTAGCAGATGTTAAGTGTCATCTAACACACAATAAAACAACTGTTACTTTTACCATCTTGAACAATGCAATCAGGGCTTAAGATTAACACTCGGCAAGCGCCAAATGCAAGTAAAAATTGACATTGGCGAATATATATAACAGTGTCAGTCTACGATTTTTTGTGAAACTTAGATGCATCTCGAATTCAATGCAGGTTTTTATGTTTGCCAAGCAAAAATCTGAAAAATAACAGAACACTTCTTTTCTACAAGATGCATAATTTGAGAAATTAGCTATATATGCGTTACAAAGACTGTAATTAGTATTTTTTCAGGGTTTTGTGATGCATATAGTATTCAAAAGAATAGTATTTATTTAAATTTGAAAGAAAGAAAATCCGCAAAATGTCTGTTCCCAAATTGTGAACAGTAGCATGCATTTTGAACAGCAGGGTGTATAATAGTGTACTAATAAAAAAGTTAAAAATAACGGTGAACCACTAATAATCTACTGACGAACCTGACAGGGCATACAGAATTTATCTGTGAAACTAAATATCCTCATTATAGAGGACAAAATCAATTAAAATAATAAATCAAAACTAATACTGCAGTTAGTTTTGGTAATTTGTGCCACAAACCACAAATAAACATATCAATATAAAGCTACTGTCACCATGCTCACATAAGCTTCTCAGCGGACTTCTCAGCATAATACATAAACAACCCATACTCCCACTAGGCGTGCTGAAAATAGACTGCCACACTTTAACATGAGAACTCAGAGGTTTAATTAAGCCGAAACACCCACTATGGCCCTTTTTGACAAATAAACATGGTTGAAGTAAAGACACGCTAAAATGTAGATGGTGTCGCGACACGGTTCTCATCCACCATAATGTTTTGTGATGGCTAAGTGATAATTCATCTCAAGAATTTTTTCATCAACCTGCGCAGTTTTGAATAGCTAATGCTATAATAACTAGAGCAACACATGCAACCATCACAACACCCAAATGGAATAAAACCGTTCACATGAATTTGCATCAAACACAGAGACGTAGGGGTTTGTTCATCATTGCTGATCAAATTCAGTTTTGCACTCACTTGTATAATACAAAAATGAGTTCTGTCATTTGTTCATAAGTTTATAATTACAAAGCAGGCTGTATAATTGGTGTGTTTTAAAGGAATAAGTTACTCATCCTTAGGTCATCCCAGATGAGTTTGTTTCTTCATCAACAGGTTTGGATCTTAGGAAGTGAAAAGTTGTGTGTTTACAAGAAACAAATGCATCATGAAAGCATTTGTAACTTTTGGCCAAAATACCAGTCAATAATGCATAATGACACTTATTGTTTTTGATAAAGTAGTAAGCAGTGCTTGTCACGGGACCAAAATTTCAGTATTCGGTACCGATACCAGTGAAAATCCACGGTTCTCGGCACCAAAGCAAAACACAAAAATATTCTAATAAAAAAAAAGAAAAAACACTTTTTATCACTTAAAATAAAACCAATGCCATTTTTATACTTATTTACAATTATGTTTAAAAAAATATATATATATATTTTTATAAATTTGTCTTAATTAATGAAATGTAAACATTTTCTTTTTTTGATAAATAAAGGGGATTTTCTATTAAAATTTAAACATGGAAGAAATATTGTGTGATTTCTTTTATTTAAAAAATAAAACAGTAATAGCAGTATCACATACATTCTACTAAATAATAGTAATATTTCAATATGTAAAAATGAACTTTTATTTTGACAGGCTACTTTTATTTTGTCAAAAAAAAAAATATATATATATATATATATATATATATATATATATATATATATATATATATATATATATATATATATATATGCATGCACGAATAGGCAAAGAGTAAATAAACAAAAGTGGGCCGAGTTTCAGTGTCCAGGCACATCCTAATTCAACATGCAGGTCACAGCAGGTGAGTCTATCATCTGCACTACTCAACTTCCTTAACAATACCTCTCTTTGTCGACCTTTACTGAAAGCTCTAAATCCATGGCACAAACATCCTTAAATGGCACAGCGGACATTTACACTGTGTTCCAAAGCAAGTCCTCAAAGGGCAAACATGGCACGCACAGACCTAGAAGCGGAAAAGGTCAGGAAAGCATAATGGATGCACAGCTCCTCCCTCCTACCTAAAGCACCTGACGTGCATGGAGATATAAACGCTAGCGATAAACCTCAGTCGGTGGTTTGGTTAGTGCAGACACTCCTTTGATAAATGATTCGGCATGTGAGTGATTTTTCTTTGTGTCCACAAAGAAATATAATCTACTTTCGTTACAGAGGCTTTTCAAAACAAGAATCGAGAGCCGACCATGAAGCTCTCTTGAGTTATATTTAACTGGGCCTCTGCCTCCCGCTCTGGCTTCATAATCTATTTTTGCGGTTAGTGTTTACATTTGCCTGTTGACCCAGTGGAGATTGTCTAAAAAAAAGATGTCAGGTTAAAGAGCTGACCCGAGATTATGTGTCATTGTGTGAGAAACCAGCTTAAAACTGTGAAATGGAAAGATCCTTAAAAGGAACTCTAATGGAAAGATCCTAATTACTAAACTGTGGATGACAGCTTTGTATGGCAATAGTGGAGCGTATAAATTGCATCAGCGACATCTGCACTGTGCATATTTCTTATAATTAGACTACTCTGTTCCTATCACTAAACACTGTCATTATTAAACAAAGGAACACTAAAAACTAGGTTTTAGAAGAAAGTAACAGTAAAGTGGTGCTTGCACAAGCAAAACTTTGCCACAGTGTCTGAGAACTTTACTCTGTTTGCTAAGCAATTGTGAAGATTCTTTCTAAAGTGTTGCTAGGTGTTCAGACTGATTGCTAGATGTTGGCTTATTGCTTCTAAATCAAAAGAGTCCACTCCAAATGATATTGCACATGATATTGTGGTCCCTAGTGGGTCTTGTCTGCCAGACAAAAAAAAAATCTCTATAAATGTAAAAGAGTGAAAAAACAGTAAAAACATCTTAGAATGAGAAGAATAGAGTAAATATGCAAAGTAAATGCAAATACAAAATTATGTGAGATTTCTATGAGAGGTTCTATTGCTAGGCAGTTTCTGAAATTCTCTGACTGATTACAAAGTTCTAAGCGAAAAAAGTTTACAGTATGCCAACCCATTGGAAGTTAGAGGTTTCCAGGTTATTATGACTGGTTGCTAGGTTGTTGCTAAGGTGTTGCTAGGTGGTCGCTTTATAATCACCCCTATTCAAAAGAGCTCAAATCTATGTCAATTTTTTTTTTTAAAACAAAAATCTGATCACTTATGAATAAAATAATAAAAGATCTGTTCTCAAAAAAAAAAAAAAAAAAAAAAAAAAAACACCTTTATTTGAGTTGCCAAGTAGCAACATAAAACAGTGAGGAGGGGGAATGGCTTCCTCTGCCTCAGCATTTACAGAGATTGCCCTATCGCAACTTAATCACTAACTTCTCACATGTAAGCAGTAAACATTTATCCTCATTCATTCAATCAATGAGGATAAATCAATGTCCAAAAGGAAGAACAGTTCCTATCTATAGTATTAAAGCAAAAGGCAGGGGACAAGGTGGACCCCCACCATGTGTCCGGAGTCAAAGCAAGCCATCCCACATTCTGTTTGCAAAGCACTAACATCCTGGCTTTATCCTGTATTTATGGAACAAGTGATGGCCTATTGTCTCATTGTTTAATAAGAAGACTCACCTATTTTAAACAGCAATACAGTACGACTTCCTGCATGGAAAAGCCAACTGTTAAACAGCCACTGTGGACCGAGAAGGCTCCGTTTTATAAAGTCTTCCATTGGGTTCCGCTGGAGTATTACGTGATCATTCATGAATAAAATGAAAATGGCAAAGTAGACTGCATAATGTAAAATTCCATTGAGGCTATTAAGAGCAGAGAATGCCTTAACATCTAACCGGTGTGAGAGATAATTACGGTGTAATTAAGATCCCTATAGACGGAGTCTTTTAGACCAGTAGCCATCACTAAAGCTGCCAAAGCTAACACTAAGGACTTACCAGCTATAGTAGCTGAACGCTCTGCTGACTGAGTCTATCAAAAGCTTGGGCAAATCCATTAGCTGGATTAATCATATGTTATAGGTTTGAGGAAAGGGCAAACACATTTTCGCTATTAATTATCAAGCAATTGAATGAGAGTGTAAAAACCTTTAGAAGGACAATCATAATCATAGAACCATAAAAGGTCGGAAAATCTACTGATCCCAGGTTTTAATCTAAACGAACTGTATTCTGAGTTCAGAAGGTTACTTTGAAACATCTGAGATATTCATAAGAAAAGAAATCACTTTAGACCCTTCCCATTCACAAAAAGAAAATTCTGTCATTTACTCACCATCAAGTAGTTCCAAACCTGTGTGAATTTCTTTCTTTGGCTGAACACTAAAGAAGATATTTTGAAGAACGAAGGCACCCAAACAGGTTACATTTGATTTTTCTTCCCATACTATGGAAGTCAATGGGCACCAACAACTGTTTGGGTATTCACATTTGTCAAAATATTTTATTTTGTGAGAAAATTCTGAGTAAATGGTGACAGAATTATTTATTTATTTTTTGGGAGGGAGGGAGTGAACTATTCTTTCAATAAAGTACTGTACACTACAAGCCTCTCTATCGCACTCTTGATTGAAACATACAATTTTAGGTTCTTTACAGAGATGAGTGGTCAATCAATAAATCAATATTAAAATGATCAAAACAAAGACCTAGTGGTTAGCATACATGTTTGACATCTTGAGCTATGGTGTTCAGATGGGAACAAGGGTTTGAGTAAGACTCCCATCATTTTCTCATTCCTTCCCTTCTCCATAAATAAATAAAATCACAAAAATGAAGAAACAATTTAAGCTTCACTCTGAGAAAACACGTGAAGTATTTTGTTTGTTCTGCCATATTAAACTTATTCATTGTGGCTTGTTGCTTTCGCAAAACAAAAACTGTCAACATGATGCTTGTTGAGACTGAATGTGTGTTTATCCCCTTAGAGGAGCTGCAATCTTATAATTTGCTTTCTGAAGTCTCTAAATCAAAATTAAAGGCTACCCAACAAGCGGCTCTTAAATCTCATGATGTGCCTGATCTAAATAATCACTAAGTCTAAAAAAAAGAAACTAAGGGTGGCCTGCAAAACTATTGTTAGATTAGTAGTTTTAAATAGACAATGGCACGTTCTTAACTATAATTTTATATACGCAAAGTGTGTGTGTGTGTGTGTGTGTGTGTGCGTGTGTGTGTGTGTGTTTGTGCACATGTCCATCCACCTCAGCAGCACTATCTGTTGTACATCTGAGAGAAGGAAATTACCAGTTCTCTGAACATTTTGAATGGACTTGCAACAAGTCGAGGAGTGCGATAACTCTCTCGTACTTCTATATCTCAACAGTATTAAGGTCAGGAAAGAGAGTGAGTGAGAAATAAAAAAAGAAGGACGACGTGACTGTGTGAGAGAGAGAGAGCGAGAAAAATATCCACTCCAAGGCTTCAGAAGCTGTCAGGCTATTAAGGGCACAAATCAATCATTATATTAAGATAATATAACCTCTCTCTTAAAATAACGTATAATTAGCAAAATCATTTTTGAGAGGCTACATGAACTGACATCCAATTACTGCCATCAGATTGTTATCTCTGGATATTTCAGGGCTTATAAAACATAGCTATTAACTCATAGCACCGTATATTGTTTTAATATGTCTGCACAGAATTGAATATACATGTAATTAGATCCTATACAAGTATCAAACACATAAAAGATACATCGCAGACTGCCTTCCAGCTAAGCAGCACGCTCATGTGATACAGTATCATCAAAGGCGCCTGTGAACCAGCAGAACCAAACAGTCTTTCATTCCAAACATCCTAAGCCTTTTTAACGTGGTTCACAGTGTCATTGGTGTGGGTGATTGGACAGTGGGCTTGGAATCGATATGAGGATGCGGCAGGTCAAGGCCCTTCATCAACCACACAGGAGATCCAAAGCGCAGCATGTGGCAATTGGAAACATATGATAAAAGACTCATAGAGAGCTTGTGGCTAAAGAATCTCCGACCCGATCCCTGGCCTCAAGTTGTGTGCTGCTGCACCTCAATAAAAATGTAAATACCTCGTCTGCTCTGGGCAACTACTCACTCAGCTGCTAAAGAAGTCAAGACAAAGTCTCAAATAGGGAGTGGGTTTCAAAACCGCTCATTCCCTCTTCTTTTAAAGCACTAATTAAAATAAAATTGGCAAATACTGCTGTGGATAACAGAATACAGAAGATACTTCATGAGAAAATGCTGGACATCTTCAAAACCGAAATACCGTCTGCAATCATTAAGCACTGGAAATTTCTGGTTTTTAGAAAATGAGACTGAAGAACTCGCCGCCATGATACTAACGTGTTTTTTTAAGTGTTGCTATACCATTGCTAAGGGCTCCTGGGTGGTTGCTAGGTGGCCACTTATTAGTAAAACTAAAAAGAGCTAGCTGCAGGTCTCTAAGATATTCTGGTCACTAGAGTCCCTCTTTCAGTGCAAATTGAAGGGATTTTAGGATTCAGGAGGTGAAATTAGTCTAATAGCTTATAAATGTGATCACACATAATTAATTAGCAATTCAACTTCCTACACAATTGGAGTATCTTTCAATGGTGCAGAACAAGTTATGTTCATATTTTGGGGTCTATAAGATTTTTTTTTTATGTTTTTGAAAGTCTCTTATTCCTCCCATGGCTGTAATTTTTTCAGTCTTTTCTGTCACTTTTGAACAATTTAATGCATTCTTGTTGAATAGAGGTATTCATTTCTGAAGTAGAAGTATAAATATTTTCTGAAAAATAAATTGATAAATAACAATACATTTTTTTAAATAAAATAAATTAATTAGAGATGCTTTTGATTACTAAAATTTACTGAAACCATTCAAGTCCAGAAAATTACAGGAAAACTAAGTAGATAGTTATTAGTGCCGTCAAACAATTAATCGCGATTAATCGCATCCAAATAAAAGTTTTTGTTTGCATAATATTTGTGTGTGTACTGTGTATATTTATTATGTATATAAACACATAAACATGCATGCATTATTTTTATATATTAAATACTTATTTATAATATAAATTATATGAATAGAAATATACACATGTAACTACATGTAAATATTTTCAAAATATATAATGTAAATGTATTTATGTCTACATAATAAATATACACAGAACACACTCATATGCAAAAAAAAAATGCAAAAAATATGCATATATTACGCAAAAAAAACTTGTTGTACATGATTAATCGCAATTAATCGTTTGACGGCACTTATAACTATCTACTTTGCTGCAAAAATTTATATTGTCCATTCCTACAAGTAAGCTAAATATATCACGTAGACATTTTAGAATTGTTTGGATTTTCATGTCAGATGTTATGGTAATGATCAAATAGAAATAAATGACAAAAATCACTATGCAAAATAAGGCCTGAGATGGGAGGAGGAGAGACGTCCCTCCAGAATCTTCTCCGAGCTGACAACATACTGCTGACGAAGCAGAAGCAAGCACACACACGTCTCAGAATAAGTCACAACAGGATACAGAAGCATTCCATATTCTCATCTTGAGGCATCTCGTCAAATCATCACTGCTTCATAATCGAAATACAAACAGTTGGGGCGAAACGCCAGCATTTTATTTGCCTAACAAGCCATATCGGAGTCTAAAATGCGTGTTACAACTCACAACAGGAGTGATCTTCCAGGAGTGATCTTTCCAGCTAAAACTTTAAATCACTCTATTAAAGCACTTGCCCACAGTCAAACTCCAATCCCGTTTAAAAAAAGACTGTAAAATGCACGCTAAAGCGAGCCATTGACATATGTAAAAGTCACACCCATCTGTGGATATGAAATATGGTTCTGGATCACTGCTTCCCATTATTTTTAATGCTTCCTGCGTATTGATTTTTTACTCTCTGCTTTCAATTAAACGCTTTACAGGCTCTTTGTATGCAGGTCAGGATTTTGGTGATGGGTGGATAAGAATGGCAGAGGAGTAGAGGGCTTCTTTTTTTATTTTATTGTGCTGACTGTCTTTCAATCACACAGGAAAGGACTCCTCATTAGGGGAAGCGAGAGTGAGGCAACAGAGACTTAAGAGCAAGGTAGAGCATTAAAAATCCAGTGTCTTTTGACAGGAGGCCCTTGATGGATACTGGTGTCAAGCAGAAGCTTCATGTGGTGTCGGCCAGAGGAGATGATAGACGCTCCCCACAGGGTTGGGAGATCTTTGACCGTCTTTTGAAAGCACGAAAGAACACACAAATGAAAAGTTTAAACTACGCATCTGATATAAGTTTAAAGACATCTTCAAATGCACCGGAGCAGGTTGTAGCTCGAGGGTGCGCATTAAATTTTACACAAAATCTGCTCGGATTGAACTGGGGGCTTGTGATTGACTGTTGCCATGTCCAGTAATACTGTGAAATATTGTTATCTTTTAAAATAATTGTTTTCTATTTGTACATATTTAGAAATGTAATTTATACAAGTGATGCAAAGTTGGATTTTCAGGATCTTTACTCCATCCTTCAGTGCCACGTGATGCTTCAGAAATCATTTTAATATCCTGATTTGCTGCTTAAATATGACTGGAGATCTATTATTAGTACTGGTTATTATTATCAAAATTGTAAAAAAAAAATGAGGAAAGCATGATACATTTTTTCACAATTTACTGATGAGTAGAAAGTTTAAAAAACATTTATTTGAAATAAACTGAAATATAAATGTTTTGTAAAATTATACATGTCTTTATAGTCACTTTTGATCCATTGAATGTATGCTTTATCTTACATAACCCAAACTATTTGAATGGTAGTGTATGACAAAAATATTAGAAACGTCTTTAAAAACTAAACAAAATGGGGAAAAAAACAAAATCAATCGTTTGTCCAGGAATTTATGTTTTAATCTGACATACCGGTATATATTTGGTCTCCACAACGTTAGCAAAATCAGAGCCACACAAACAATATATAATTCAAATTCCGAAAGAAACAAAAAGAATAATCGGAAGTCCCAGCCCACCCTGAACCAAATAACAAAGTCCCCTTTCATTTCTGAGAGGACATCAGTCTTGGGTCAGAAAGTTTTATTATCGAACGCCAATGCCTAGTGGCCAGCTTGGCTTCAATAAGAATAAAACATCTGTTCTGATTTTGATGTCATATGTAACATCTCCCCATAAACCATTACGCAAGCTGATGTAACAGCCTGTTACCATTATTAGAAGTTAACCATTGCCCTGCATAAAGACCATCTCAACTCATTGCCAGCTTTATGATACCACTAATAGAAATACAGAGACGAGATCTGTGACAGTGTACAAAAGCACAGTCAAATAAAAGCTAATGAGGGCTGGGACAGGAAAAGGAAACACTGATTTGCAATGTCCGCCATGTTCCGTTCATCTGCTCAGGCTTTTATCTATGAGTAATACTGGCCCGACACGTTTCCAAGCTTATATTTCTATTAATTTCAGTGCCGCCTCGGCAGTGGCGAAAAGGTCTGGTTTGTTCAATTTGTTATCATGTTCCACATTTCCAGCCAGACTTATTGCTTGGATTTTTTTTTTTAACCATGCTCATTAAGCTCACATGATGTCAAGAGTGTCCATGAGCCACAGTCAAAAAGGGAAATTTTAAATATGTGAAGCTTAAAACAACTGTTATATCTTGGCTGTAACTGCTGACATGATTCCTAATGATTCTGTACAATGGTAATGTGATGATAATGATAATGATCGTGCACAACAATTAAAATCATATTACCAAATCACAAGACCAGACATGGTTAGGAATGAGAATATGAGAACATATTATTGGGCACCAAACGTGATACCAGTCAACCACTTATAAGAACATTCAACAGTCCACTTTAATGTCTATGGTGGGTATGGTCCTAGTTAGGAAAACCCTGTTAGGATTTACACTAAATATGTCAGTTGTGTTTGATCAAAGGGTCCATAAGATGGTTTAGCTGGTCTTCCCATCTGGTCAAGATGCTCTTTTGGCTGGTATTTTTCAGATGGTCAAGCTGACAGCTAAATCCCAGCTTGGCCAGGTTGAGAGACCAGCTTAAACCATGTAAGACCAACAAACCAACTTATGCTGGTTTAAGCTGCTTTTTGTCATCACTCTTATAAAATATCCAACCAATGAAAATTAAGAACTTAAGGGCAACAAATCAACTGAATATAATTTAAGCCAGCAATTAAACTAAAGTAAAATCTAAGTGGTACAACATTTCAAATCGCAGAAATTACTGTGACAGGACGGAAAATAAAGATGCTTTTGTAATGGTGAAAACCTTTTACAGTACATCAGCTCACAAGCTGAATGAACATATTTTTTCTTCTACAATTTAGATTAATTTCATAATAAGAGAAGCATTTCTGAATGTGAATCTTGCAGCCTGATACAAGGAAGCCATAAATTAAAAAGTAAAAATGTAATTAAATTCAATTAAAAAAAATACAAATTATAGAATAAGTGCTTTTTATTTATAAATGACGTTTAACATTCACATTTTTCCTGTACAAAACAATTATAGATAAATACAATAAAATGCAATAAAAATAAAATAATAAATTGTTATATAAAATAAAATCAATACAAATAATTACATTAAAAAATACATTAAATAATAATAAATACTTCCTCATTGAAATTAAAATCTACAAGTTTCTGGATACCCTCCACATAGCTTGGATGACATCACCTCGGGAACAATCAAGTCCGTGAGACCATCCGAGCTCTGCTTTTACTTCTGTCACAGCAGGGCAGAGGACTGCAAAACTGACCTTCATGAATCATATGCACGGTTTAAATTCTGAATTATAGCATCTACAGTTAAGATCCTTTTGCTTTGCAAGGCACATATTTGCCTTTAATATACACGATCACTCTTAATGCCTTTTGATCTGTGATGCTGATCGACACGAAAACACCTGCTTATTCAACACAACTTTTTGCAGAGAAATATCCCAAACAATCACAGTTGAGATCCTAAAATATTAAGCACAAAGGCCTGTCTTACCGGGATGACAGATGATGGGTTGGATGAGAAGGGCTGATAAAGTCAAACACAACATCCTCACACGACACGATCCTCGCTGTCTCCACATGTCCAAATGCGCAATTAGAGCAACACGGAATGGCGGATAAAATCGAGCGTCAATGAAGGAAACACGCTCACTTGACTAACCAAAAGAATTAACGTTACAAGTGATCGAGGCGATTTTAATGACCGGCGACAAACCTTGAGCCTGTTTCGTGGGACATTTCGGACAGCCCACAATCCGCGCACACTTCTGCTTTTTGTGGCGTCCTTTACATGCTCTTTACATTCTCAAGTTAATCCCAACCGGACGCACTTTGAGACGCTCGCGCTCGTTCAGTTCTTCTTCTGTACAGCGGCTCGCGCACTCGCGCATCTACAAAGTAAGTCGCTTCGATGACATTCGGCGCGGTCCGCTTCTCTATCCAGGAAGTTGTGCATATGAGCGTTTCGTGTTTTGCCAGTGGAATTAGTTGAGAAATCAAAGCCCTGCCCTCTGGATCCTAGCGCCGGGGGCTGTGATTCTGCACGCCTGCTGAGGAAAGACGAGGATTGGCTACTGGACAACTGTGGCACAAGACTGTTTTAATAGCGTGTCTTTCTAAAGCAGTTAGTTCCGCTCCTGAAATCTGATTGGTCAAAGCGGCGTTCCAAACATGTATATTAAGTAGAGTCGATGACGTGTCGCTTTTTGTCCGGAATATTAGTTAATTTAAAATACACCTTTTCTATAAAGGAAATTACGTATTTTTGCTAT
The DNA here is from genome assembly GCF_003368295.1 of Carassius auratus. Taxonomy (NCBI): domain Eukaryota; kingdom Metazoa; phylum Chordata; class Actinopteri; order Cypriniformes; family Cyprinidae; genus Carassius; species Carassius auratus. The sequence goes on from NW_020525817.1 coordinate 25,637, forward strand.
TGTTTGCGAGGTTTAACGTAATATATATATATATATATATATATATATATATATATATATAGATAGATAGATAGATAGATAGATAGATAGATAGATAGATAGATAGATAGATAGATAGATAGATAGATAGATAGTCTGGAGCTGGAGCCGTAATTTTAGAACGTCATGCTCACGCCACTCATATGCTGTTTAAGACCAGCTTTCAGTCTTTGTCACCACAACCTGCATCCCATTTCAGTGCAACAACACTCCTGCTAGTGTGATATTGTTTAATTACACGCTATTATACTGTTGGGACAGCTCTTTATTTGTATACTGCAAACTAAAGACAAAATATACATCATTTATATATCTTATTAAGCTATGTGTGTTTCCACCTAATTTGATAAACCAAATCATTTTGGGAAATCCTTTCATATCATGCCACCATCAGCAGAACTCAATAGGCATTGCATTGTCATTCAGCCCTCACTCTTCACTGGAAGACGGGAGAGTCAAAATTACCCTGCAATGTTGACAGAGGGTTTACACAGCATATTCTGTGCTTCTCAGATTTCAGCAGTGCTCAAATTTCCCACTTGCCAACAGTTCAGTTAAAACAATGTATAACTATATTCAGTTTTCCTGTCAGAAAAGCCATAGTTTCTATCCCTTCTTCACATTCTGTCCTCAGACACTGTCGCTCTCCAAGGTGCTGAAAGTTTGCCAAGCTGTCATGCATTATCCATGGTGCTGATGACTCCTATTTCATGACAGTGTCACTTATTAAGAAACTGTATGCACTCTTGTAAATCACTGTGCAATTGTTACTTTAAAGATATATTTTTAGTTAGGCAGTCAGTTAGAGGAATAGTTCATCCAAAAATGTCAGGTTGCTTAAAATTTACTAACACTCAGGCCATCCAAGATATAGATGAGTTTGTTTCCTCATCTGAAGGAATTTAAAGACATTTAGCATTACATCACATGGATGTTGAGGGCCACAGCTCTGCACAGTTTAGCTACATCCCTAATGAAACTCACCTGATATACTGTAGTTAATCAAAGTCTTTAGGATCACTAGAAACTTCCATGCAGGTGTGATTTGGAGCTAGTTGGATCTAAACTCTGCTGAGCTGTGGCCCTCCAGGAATTGAGTTTGAGACCGCTGATCTAGAGTGAATGGGTGCCATCGGAATAAAAGCCTTAACAGCTGACAAATTCATTACAATAATCTACAAGTAATCCACATGAGTCTATTCTTTCAGTTAATGTCTTGTTAACTGATAAGCTATTTCACTTCTTGGCCAAAATACCAGTACATTATAACACTTTTATGCGGTGAAAAGTTTCATCCTCTTCCTGCATGGTGTACATTTATATCAAACAGTTAAAGGGGTGTGTTTCCTAAAAGCATTGTAATCTTAAATTGATCGTAGCTCCAATGGTTTCAATGGGTCTACAATGTACTTATGATGCTTTTGGGAAATGCAGCCCTGGACTGCTCTGTGCATATTTCTCTCTTGATTCAGACAAGAAGACTTTTTCACTTGAGAAGAAATAGGCTGGAAGCTGGAAATTAAAATTGACTTGATGGATTTGTTTATAGAAACATTCAGCTTTTCACAAGATGTCAATTGATGGATTTCAGTTGTGTGGATTACCTGTGGATTATAGTGACGTTTTTATCAGATGTTTAGACTCTCTTTCTGATGGCACCCATTCACTGCAGAGGATCCACTGGTGAGCAAGAGATTTAGTAATGCCACTAATCTGTTTGTATAAAACAACTTTCTTTCATTTGATATTGCCTAATGTTTAAAATATTTGACAAAAACAGTTCATTTGTATGTTAACACATTTAATTTAATTGAAGGTCACCTATAAAAATCTAGCTCTACATTTGAGCAGTTGATTAGGACTTCTTTATTATACAGCAAAAACTAATTTTAATGACATCTTAAAAAATGTAATAAAATAAAAAAATGACGATATCTCATCTAAAAAAATTCAAATAATAATAATATCAGAATGAATTAACGTTATCGTCCTTGTTGTGAGGTCAAGATCTGAGAAGGCTCTCATGGGCCAATGGTTCTCCATCACCCTGTCAGAGCTGTGAGTTGAATACTTTATCGCCAATTATCACTCCGAGGTTTTCTCACCAGTCCTCAAAGCCTGTGTGTTTGTGTGAATCTCCGGTTTTCTCAGAAGACAGCCACAAAAACGGCTACGGGACAGGGAACAGCAGGGGAGTTTGGGAGAGCTGCCCAGCTGGACTTTAATTTGAAGAATCTGATTAAATTCGGTATTTAATTACCCTTCTCTCAGAGGAGCTGTTGGGGATTGTCACAGTGTTTTGAGCGTGTAGGGTGTGAGCCATCTGCCTGTACTTCTGGAGCGCTCTCTGGTGACCCCTGCAAAAAGGAAAGAAATCATTTTCTCATTCACTTCTCAGCACTCTATCGCTCTCTCTCACACACACACACACACACTATCCTTTATATAGCAACTCTTTATTATTTTTTTCTGTTGATTTCACATGTTGACAGTTGCTGCATAATATATGGAAGAGTGCATCAATTATGTAGCATTTATTCAGACAACAACTATATACAGGATGTGAAATTCATTGAATCAGTAGAACTCTGCGCATTGTAAATCTCAGACATAGTCATAATTCACTGTAATGTACTGCATATAATTCTTCCCAAAGGGGTCCTGTGTCAGAGTTTATGCCACAGAGCGTGGAAAGCATATTATATATATATAAGTGATTCTCTGGATTTGGTAACATTCATAAAAATTTAAAGACTGAGGTCAAACAGGAAGTGCTAAAAAAATCAAGGGCCAACTGGAATGAAATGACACCTCATCGCCTCATACACCTAATATAATGGCATGTATTGATAAAAATTTCTGGTAGACACATTTCTTTGTTTCTCGAAGGGTTATGGCGCAAAAGAAACTGCATGCAGCATTGGCTTTGAGAAAAAGAAAAGAGCTTGGCCATGAAAAAAAGAAGAAGTAGTAGTCTGTTCACCTTGACAGCAATGTGGCCTGCAATTAAAATGCTAAAAAAGCTTTAAAAAGACAGAGAGAACCTTTTGAAGATGAGCATTTTATGAGGATCAGCGCAGCAATTCAACTCTAAGGTCATTATACAATTGGAAATGGCTCAAGTCACCCTAATAGAAAGGCACGTTAGAAATTCTTAATGATGTTCGGATGATTCTGAAACCAAATGGGGGCTGCTTGAATTTTTTTTCCTCTTTCCATGAATTATTATCTTGCCTTTTCCTCAGTGCTGATACTAATCAAAAACAGACGTGAAACCCTTATTAAAGACTTATCTGAATGTATCTCGGCAATCAGTCTGCCTCAACTCCGAGAGGGAAATTTATGCAAATTGGATGCTTTGTCACCAAGGTTTGACATACATTATTTGTGAACTTCATAAAGAGCGTAGTTGCGGGTGAAAATGTCTGCAAAAATGCAGCATATTTGTAAAGCCTAAGGTATCACGGCCACAATATGCATTTCTTCTGGTC
>NW_020525818.1:0-91278 GCF_003368295.1 Carassius auratus
ATATAGCATTCCATTCATGTCAGTTAATATTCCAAACTTAAACATTAAAAACATTGTTTTATTGTGATTTTTTTCCAAGCACATTTTACCAATTCCAAACCATATCAATCTTAATAACTACCATTATTTATTTAATCATTTATGAGTGCTAAACAATAGTCCAGGAAAAGCTGGAAGGAGAAACATCCTTATATTCATGTGTGCAGAATTATTTAGGCATGTTTCTTTTACAGATGAAATGCAATAAAAAAGAGTTTTAACTCAAACTGTTTTAACTCAAAGTCGAAAATATGAATACCCATGAGAAATATCAAACACAAATGCAATACAGAAATGGATAAGTTAAGACTTGACCATTGTACAAAAATGCTGACTGGGTCATGAGGTCAGAAAGAAGAAGAAGAAAAAAAAAACAGGTCAAGAAGAACTGACAAAAATAATTGCAAAATAATTAGGAATTAATGTGAAGATTAATTTTTAGTCAATTCTGCAAGACAGACTTTCAGGAAAGGAGGTGGAATAAAAATGAGCTCCTAAATCTTAATCCCAGATTCTGGAAGATATATTCCTCAAACCATCGGACAAGAGGAGGTGGTGCTGGTCCTTCACGAGTCACTCTAATCTGTTCAAAAAGCCTATATATAAAGTCTTAATATATAGTATTTCACAATACTTCATGGTATTCTAATTAAATCATTTTTTGGAATCTTAGATCTCTCAGAACCTGACACATTGTAATTCTGAGACTCCAGGAAAGTGGCAGTTCTGTAAAATGTTGGCGCTGGAGACTAAATGCTCCCTGATAGTTTCACACCTAATTCACTTAACACACACCACACACACACACCACACACACAGACACATTACCCACAGTGACAGAGGGACAGAGTGACATCAGATGTATGATAGTTTTTTAATTTTCTATCATCCATATAGTGTTGTATAGTCATGAAACCATGCATATTTCCTCAGAATGACTTGTCTTCTATGTGTACATTTTTTTGAAGTGTTTTAGAAGCTGCACTTAAAAAAAGTAAAGACATTTACCGGTTACTTTTTTATTGTTTATTTCAAAAAATCACCACGACAAGACCATTCAAGCCATTCAAAATTCATCCGCACCTGTACTGTTAGATACATTCTTTAAACAGTGGTAAAAGAGGATGTGGTGCTGATCCTTCAAGAGTCACTCAAAACGTATTTGTCCATAAAGCCTATAAAGAATTATTCTTAATATACAGTTCACAATACTTCAGCTTGTTATTCTAATTAAGTGAGGGTCATTTTATCAGTAAAATACATAAAATTCATATTATTTTTCTTTGAAAGATTTCTATAAATGATTTAAATCATACTTGTTTCTACAATAATTATTTAAAAGTAATCCTATAGCGCCATCTGGTGGCCATTATTGGTACTAAGAATTGCAAGCTTGATTTATATGTTATGATAGTTTTAATTTTATGCTGGCTCTTGAAAATGATAAAGCTATGAAACTTACTGTGCTTCCTTCAAATGATGACTTCTACGTATATAAAAAATTATGAAGAGTTGGAATTAAAAATTTTAAAGATATAGTAAAATAACTATTGTATTTTTTTTTTATGTTACTTTAATAAATCGCTATGGCCACACCATTTAAGGTATCCTAAACCCATTCGAAATTTAACATCTTCAGTATATTGGCTTCATGTTAAAAAGTTTGGTGTGAACTACTTGTGTCTTCTTGGAGGAGTATGAATTCATTTACAGGCTGAGTTTATCATAAATCCACAATAACATTTCTGAGTTCTGTATCAATCTGTGTTGTTTGTTTTTTTTTTTTATTTTTTTTTTCATAGGAAGATAACTGACCCTTTATTCTCCTTTTTAATAAATGTGCTTATAAACCAAGAACAAGCTATTTATAGCTGTATTTATAAACTGCTTACTACTGACTATTAATATTGGGACAAGGCTTTATAAAGCATGAACTGACTATTTACTAATGAGTGCAGTTATTATAAAGTGTTATCAATGCATTTGCTAATGTTAACAAATTAGACATTATTTTACAGTGTTATCAAATCCCTTAAATGATTTTTAAGTGTTTTGTAATGATTTTATTGACCTACAAGCATTTGTGAAAGTTCTGCTTGCATTACAGCTTAGTCTTGATCTGTGAGCTGAACAGATTTACTGTTACATCCATGAGATTATGTAAATTCAAATAAATATCATGTCACAGGATGTCAGAGGTCAGTATCAAATTAGTTTGAAATTATTATTTGCAGCACAAATAAGGTTTTTTAGGATTTTTAAAAATCCCTAAAACTGTCAGAAAAGGATAAGGCCTAAGATTTCTATGTGAGTGGCTAAATTTGTTTGTTTTTATAACTATAATGCATAAACTATGAAACTATACAAAATGTATAAAAAAGTACAAGTTATTGTTTTCCAATGTTTTTTATTTATTTTTTTTTATTTTTTTTGGATTTACATTTTAAAAAATTAGCCTAAGGCAATCATTCTAAACAGCTTGAATAAAACCTGTCAATATTTATTATAGACCACTATAACTGTGTATAATCTAACAAACAAGTTTATTATGAAAATAAAAGCGTGTACACCGGATAAATTGGACGATAAAGAAATTGCTAACAATAGTATACAATAGTTTTTAGGCGTTTAGATGCAGAAATGGAAAAATAAAATGTAAAATAAAATGTAATTGATTTAATTAAATATAGATTAAGTCTTGTTAGAGCAAAATAATAAATAGATACGTACACACATTAAACAAGCAGCCAAGATGAATGAGTTTAATTTTTTATATAGATTAAAATTGAAGACAGAAGCAGCTGGTATGCGGTCACTTAATATTAAATTCCAGTAGATCCACTTTAGATTTATTTCTCAACAGTTTATGTTCACGTGGCTGTTTTCGTTTATATTAGCCAAGCAATTATGTATTTTGAAATAATCTTGTCCTTGAAGTGTTCGTTCTTACGACGAAAGGCAGAATCCTGCAGCTCGAGAGATGTTATTCTGCCAGTCGCGCTTTCAAATAGTCTTGCACACTTAAACGGGTCACAAAAGACCTGCATTTAGCTCGTGTTGTGTTATAATGGATGTATTGTGTGCATTTATGGCAATAATTTATTTTAAAAAGCTCTTAAAACAAGAATAAATTCGTTAGTTTTGAACTTGTGACACTGTGCGCGCTGATCAGAGGCAGTGATTTCATATAGGCAGCCGCAAATATTTCATTTTCACACAAACAGTTCAAAAACATCTTAATTTAGCTCTTGGTGTGCTCTAATTGGTGAATTGTGTGATATCGCTGCAATACTTTATTTTTAAAAGCTTTAAAACAGGAATAAATTCGTTTTTTCTGAGCTCTTTACTCCAGACGCTCGTGGTCACAGCGGTGATTCATCTCTCCTATTTCTCACGTATCTCTGGCCAGAAATAATTTATCCATGAGCCCTGAACCGGTAATAATCATATATGTTGGTTTAGCTTGTCAGTGTGAATTAAATCTAAGTATTTATTTGTATTTTAACCGATTTAAAAATGAAACTAAAAGAGAGTCTCCTCCCTTTCAGTCGAATTTCCCTTTCAGGAATTGAACCTGTAGGGGCGCATTTTCTCTCAGACAATGTAAGTCTCAGCACATAATACTCAAACAGATGGACAGAGTGAGATGAGATGTCTGACAGTTTTTTAATTTTCTGTTATCCATACAGTGTTGTAAAGTCATTAAACTATGCATATTTACTCAGAATAACTTTTTTTCTGTATGAAAAAAGGTTTTGAAGTGTTTGGAATTTAAAAATGCAGGAAAATTAATAGTTCCATCTTTATTGTCATTTAAAAAAATCACCACGACAAAACCATCCAAGCTATCCAAAACCCATTCACAATTTAAGTTCCTCAATGTTTTTTCAACATGTACACCAAGTTTGGTGTGTATAGTGTTACTCTCCTCTGAGCAGTATGCATTAATTCACAGCTAAATGTAAAAAACAATCCACATTCAAATCAAAATAGCCGACTTCCTGTTGGTCGTAGCTGATGACTGTGAATTAGAAAGTTGTCCGTCTTGATAAGAACAATTTTTGTACTGAGTTTGGTGTCTGTAGCTAAAACTAACCCCCTCACTTTTGACAAAAGGTGGCGCTATAGAGTGCCTCTTCCACGCCCTCTTATGAACTTTTGCCAGTGTCTAGCTGTCACTAATACTGATATGTGTTCTGAGTTTGATGAAATTCTAAGCATGTTATATGCCTCAAAATCACCTGAGAAGTATTCCAGTTTGACATGTTGCCACGGCAACAATATTTTTAGATATCAATATCCCCCCAGCAGATTTATATCGGCTGTGTTTTAACATTATTCTGATGAAGTTTGAAGCAAATCGAGTAAAAATAAGATGCTGAATTCAAAGCATTTTGAAAATGACACACTTCCTGCTGCCAGTTGGTGGCGCTATAACTTTGACTCCTAATAGTCACATATATGCGATCGACATCATACAATGAATAATCTGATGAAGTTTGATTAAAATTAGGAAATGTATGTGGATGGTATTAGACACTTCCTGTTTCTCAATTCTCGCCATAAATTAAACGCCTCGCTACGAGCAAACTGTTCGAGATATCAAAAATCCCCTGGCAATTTTTCATCCCCAATGTCTTGAGATCATGTTGACCGAGTTTGGTGGCAATCGAGTAAAAAACCTATGACAAGTATATCAAATTCCAGAGCATGCGCTTTTTACATAACTCTAAATAGCTGACTTCCTGTTGGGCGGAGCCTATGAAATGCAATACGCAAGTTGTTCGGCACGATGAGATCTATATGTGTACTGAGTTTCATATTAATACGTGTAAGTATGTGTGAGCTATACATCAATATTAATGACTGTGTTCCAGGGGGCGCCGTAGAGCCCCTGTGCCACGCCCGGGTCCCAACCTCTGCAGGCTCCTAAAGGCCACAGATCCAAAGGTGTGTGCAAATTTCCAAGAGTTTTTGAGTATGTTAAGGACTCCAAAAGCCCCCACAACTTTGACGACAAATATGAATAATAAACCCTAAATAGCCAACTTCCTGTTGGGCGGAGCCTATGATATGCAATACGAAAGTTGTTTGTATTGATGAGTTCTATATGTGTACCGAGTTTCGTATGTCTACGTACAAGTATGTATGATATATGGCCCTCCATATTCCAGGGGGCGCTGTAGAGCCCCTGTGCCACGCCCGTGTATCAGTCTCTGCCCGGCCCTAATGGCCGCAGGTTCCAATGTGTGTGCCAATTTTCAAGACTTTTTAAGCATGTTAAGGGCCCCAAAAGCCCCCGTAACGTTAGAAAAAATAATAATAATAATAATAATAATAAAAAATATAGCTGCAAGCAGCGATGGCGGGCTCAAGCCACCAATGCCATCACCACCCCGGTGGCATCAGGTAAACTGTGCCCAGCGGGCACATGCATTCACAATATCCCTCTGGCAGTGAGGTTTTAAAGGATAGAGGGGAGCGTAGAGGGGAGCGTGCATTTGCAGTGGCTGGGCCACGACTCTGGAATACCCTGCCTTTAGAGATCAGACTGGCCCCTTCCTTGTCTATTTTTAAATCTTTGCTAAAAACTTTTTTATTTTCCTTAGTGTACTGACTACTGTGTTATGCTACATTTTGAAATGGGTGGTTTTAAATTTTTTGTCTGGTCTATTTTTATGTATGTGTAATATTCTTGCTCTTATGTTAAAGCACTTTGGTCAGCCAGGAGGCTGTTGTAAATGCGCTATACAAATAAATTGAACTTGAACTAGAACTTGAACTTGATATGGCAGTTAAAGGGTTAATCCGAATCATCTAGACTTTAAAATCACATTCACAGAACAATATATATATATATATATATATATAACTTTAGTAACACTTTACAATAAGATTTCATTTATAAACATTATGTTAACATGAACAATATTTATATAGCATTCATTCATGTCAGTTAATATTCCAAACTTAAACATTAAAACATTGTTTTATTGTGATTTTTTTCCAAGCACATTTTACCAATTCCAAACCATATCAATCTTAATAACTACCATTATTTTTTATTTAATCATTTATGAGTGCTATACAATAGTCCAGGAAAGCTGGAAGAGAAAAACAGGTCAAGAAGAACTGACAAAAGAATTGCAAAAGAATTAGGAATTAATGTGAAGATTAATTTTTAGTCAATTCTGCAAGACAGACTTTCAGGAAAGGAGGTGGAATAAAAATGAGCTCCTAAATCTTAATCCCAGATTCTGGAAGATATATTCCTCAAACCATCGGACAAGAGGAGGTGGTGCTGGTCCTTCACGAGTCACTCTAATCTGTTAATTAAGCCTATATATAAAGTCTTAATATATAGTATTTCACAATACTTCATGGTATTCTAATTAAATAATTTTTTGGAATCTTAGATCTCTCAGAACCTGACACATTGTAATTCTGAGACTCCAGGAAAGTGGCAGTTCTGTAAAATGTTGGCGCTGGAGACTAAATGCTCACTGATAGTTTCACACCTAATTCACTTAAAACACACACAAACACACACACACAGTGACAGAGGGACAGAGTGACATCAGATGTATGTTTTTTAATTTTCTGTCATCCATATAATGTTGTATAGTCATGAAACTATGCATATTTCCTCAGAATGACTTGTCTTCTATGTGTACATTTTTTTGAAGTGTTTAGAAGCTGCACTTTTTTTTACTGGTTCCTTTTTTACTATTATTTCAAAAAATCACCACGACAAAACCATTCAAGCTATCCAAAATTCATTCACACCTGTTCTGTAAGATTAATTCTTTAAACAGTGGTAAAAGAGGATGTGGTGCTGAACCTTCAAGAGTCACTTAAAACGTATCTGTCCATAAAGCCTATAAAGAATTATTCTTAATATACAGTTCACAATACTTCAGCTTGTTATTCTAATTAAGTGAGGGTCATTTTATCAGTAAAATTCCTAAAATACATATTATTTTATTTGAAAGATTTCTATAAATTATTTAAATCATACTCGTTTCTCCAATAATTATTTAAAAGTAATCCTATAGCTCTCTCTGGTGGCCATTATAGGTACTAAGAATTGCAAGCTTGATTTATAAGTTATGATAGTTTTAATTTTATGCTGGCTCTTGAAAATGATAAAGCTATGAAACTTACTGTGCTTCCTTCAAATGAGGACTTCTACTTATATAAAAAATTATGAAGAGTTAGAATGAAAAATTTTAAAGATATAGTAAAATAACTATTGTATTTTTTATGTTACTTTAATAAATCTCTATGGCAACACCATTTAAGCTATCCTAAACCCATTCACAATTTAACATCTCAGTATATTGGCATCATGTTGAAAAAGGAGTATGGAGTAGTATGAGTAGGAGTATGAATTCATTTGCAGGCTTTATCATAAATCCACAATAAAATTTCTGAGTTCTGTATCAATCTGTGTTGTTGTTTGTTTATTTTTATCTTTTATTTTTCATAGGAAGATAACTTACTCTCATTTTTAATAAATGTGCTTATAAACCAAGGACAAGCTATTTATAGCTGTATTTATAAACTGCTTACTACTGACTATTAATATTGGGACAAGGCTTTATAAAGCATGAACTGACTATTTAATAATGAGTGCAGTTATTATAAAGTGTTATCAATGAATTTGCTAATGTTAACAAATTAGACATTATTTTACAGTGTTATCAAATCCTTAAATGACTCATAAGCATTTGTGAAAGTTCTGCTTGCATTACAGCTTAGTATTGATCTGTGAGCTGAACAGATTTACTGTTACATCTATGAGATTATGTAAATTAAAATAAATATAATGTCACAGGATGTCATAGGTCAGTATCAAATGAGTTTGAAATTATTATTTGCAGCACAAATAAGGTTTTTTTAGGATTTTTAAAAATCCCTAAAACTGTCAGAAAAAGGTTAAGGCCTAAGCTATTTCTATGTGAGTGGCTAATTTTATTTTTGTTTTTATAATTGTAATACACAAACTATGAAATTATACAAAATGTATAAAAAGATAAATAAATAAATACGCACACATTAAAAAAGCAGCCAAGTCGAATGAGTTTCCTTTTTTATATAGATTAAAATTGAAGACAGAAGCAAGTGGTAAATGTGGTCACTTTAATATTCAAATCCAGTAGCTCCAGTTTATGTTCACTTGGCTGTTTTCGTTTATAGTCGCCAAGCTATTATGTATTTTGAAATAATCTTGTCCGTGATGTGTTCGTTCGTTCGACGAAAGGCAGAATCCTGCAGCTCCAGAGATACATGTTATTCTGCCAGTCGCGCTTTCAAATAGTCTTGCACACTTAAACAGGTCACAAACACCTGCATTTAGCTCTTGTTGTGTTACAATGGGTTTATTGTGTGCATTTGTGGTAATATTTTATTTAAAAAAGCTCTTAAACAAGAATAAATTCGTTTGTTTTGAGCTCGACACTGTACGCGCTGATCGGAGGCGGTGATTTCAGATAGGCAGCCACAAATATTTCATTTTCACACAAACAGTTCAAAAACATCTTAATTTAGCTCTTGGTGTGTTCTAATTGGTTGATTGTGTGATATCGCTGTAATAATTTATTTTTAAAAGCTTTAAAACAGGAATAAATTCGTTTTCTCTGAGCTCTTTACTCCAGACGCTCGTGGTCACAGCGGTGATTCATCTCTCCTATTTCTCACGTATCTCTGGCCAGAAATAATTTATCCATGAGCCCTGAACCGGTAATAATCAGATATGTTGGTTTAGCTTGTCAGTGTGAATTAAATCTAAGTATTTGTTTGTATTTTTAACCGATTTAAAAGTGAAAGTAAAAGTCCGGGAATTGAACCTGTAGGGGCGCTATTTCTCTCAGACAATGGAAGTCTGAAGCACATATACTCAAACAGAGGGACAGAGTGAGATGAGATGTCTGACAGTTTTTTAATTTTCTGTTATCCATACAGTGTTGTAAAGTCGTGAAACTATGCATATTTCCTCAGAATGACTTTTTCATCTGTATGAAAAAATTCTTTGACGTGTTTGGAAGCTGCAATTTAAAAATACAATAATGATTCCCTTTGTAAGGTCATTTAAAAAAATCACCACGGCAAAACCATTCAAGCTATCCAAAATCCATTCACAATTTAAGTTCCTATCAGAAATACTGATGTGTGTTCAGAGTTTTGTGAAATTCTAAGTATGTTATTTGCCTCAAAATCACCTGAGAAGTATTCCAGTTTGACATGTTGCCACGGCAACAATTTTTTAGATATGAATATCCCCCTTGCAGATTTATATCAGCTGTGTTTTAACATTATTCTGATGAAGTTTGAAGCAAATCGAGTAATAATAAGATGCTGAATTCAAATCATTTTGAAAATGACACACTTCCTTCTGCCAGTTGGTGGCGCTATAACTTTGACTCCTAATAGTCACATATATGCGATCGACATCATACAACGAATAATCTGATGAAGTTTGATTAAAATCAGGAAATGTATGTGGATGGTATTAGACACTTCCTGTTTCTAATTTCTCGCCATAATTTCAACGCCTCGCCACGAGCAAACCATTCGAGATATCAAAAATCCCCTGGCAATTTTTCATCCCCAGTGTCTTGAGATCATGTTGACCGAGTTTGGCGGCAATCGAGAAAAAAACCTATGACAAGTATTTCAAATTCCAGAGCATGCGCTTTTTACATAACTCTAAATAGCTGACTTCCTGTTGGGCGGAGCCTATGACATGCAATACGAAAGTTGTTCGGCACGATGAGATCTATATGTGTACTGAGTTTCATATGAATATGTGCAAGTATGTGTGAGCTATACATCAACATTTCTGACTGTGTTCCAGGGGGCGCCGTAGAGCCCCTGTGCCACGCCCGGGTCCCAGCCTCTGCAGGCTCCTAAAGGCCACAGATTCCAAAGTGTGCGAAAATTTTCAAGAGTTTTTGAGTATGTTAAGGACCCCAAAAGCCCCCACAACTTTGATGAAAAATTTGAATACTAAACCCTAAATAGCCAACTTCCTGTTGGGCGGAGCCCATGATATGCAATACAAAAGTTGTTTGGATTGATGAGATTTATATGTGTACCGAGTTTCATACGTCTACGAGCAAGAATGTATGATATATGGCCCTCCATATTCCAGGGGGCGCTGTAGAGCCCCTGTGCCACGCCCGTGTATCAGTCTCTGCCCGGCCCTAATGGCCGCAGGTTCCAATCTGTGTGCCAATTTTCAAGACTTTTTAAGCATGTTAAGGGCCCCAAAAGCCCCCGAGACGTTGGAAAATAATAATAATAATAATAATAATAATAATAATAATAATAATAATAAAAAATAATCCTAAGGAAAACAATAGGCCTCTCGCCCTTTGGGCTTGAGCCCTAATAATCCTAAGGAAAACAATAGGGCTCTCGCCCTCCAGGCTTGAGCCCTAATAAACGGAGCAATTCCAATAGGGTCCTCACACCATCGGTGCTCGGGCCCTAATAATAATAATAATAATAATAATAATAATAATAAACGGAGCAATTCCAAGAGGGTCCTCACACCATCGGTGCTCGGGCCCTAAAAAGTAATCAGTAATGTATTTTGTTGATTACTCAGGTTTAGTAACTTAATCCAATTACTTTAGAATACATTGAAATGCTTAAGTTTTGTAAAACAAAGGATCATATTAACTTGATGTCTTGTTTTTATGCTTTCCTACATCTACCAGCTATAAGATTTGTGTTTTCTTTGAATTTTATTTGTAAGAACATCAATTTTCCACAGAATTTCTTTGAACAACAAAATGTCATTTGAATCTTACAATCAATATAAATTCAATTTGAATACAATGAATGGGATCCTGTGCTGTTTCATGCTGCATTCCAAGCTTCAAAACGAACCCAGACATACCTACACATAATAAAAGTAGCTAGAACAACTGGCACAGTTGTCCAAGTTATACAATAGATTAATTTAAAGAATGTAGCCAAACATGAATTTAACTATACTGAAAAAAAAAGACATCGGCTGAATTTTACTGTGAACAAATCAGCATGATCAGCAAAAACTAGTGGCATATCGACAATACAGATTACACCATACTTTTTTTTTTTTTTTTTTTTACAATATTTTTTTTTTCTTTTTTTTTTTTTACAAAATTGAATTTAAGACAAATTATAAATGAAAATGTGTCTTTTATTATTAGACAAAATGCTGCATATTTCTTTGTGAAGTTTTAAATAAAAAAAACTAACTTAAAATTTTAAGACAAATCATAAATCAGATTAAAAAAAAAAAATCATACAACTATAAAAAATATCTACTAGTTTTTCTTGTTGCTTATGTGCAATGGTTGAATAACAATTTATGTCCCTTGAATCATTTTATTCTAACACATTCTGCACACGAGTCTCGACCCACCCATCATCACCCGTCAAGTCTTGTGCCGCACACCACTGTTGCTTCGGCTCGCGTGGGAGTGCAGGTCTCTTCTTCGAAGCTTTTGACACTTTGGTGCTATACTTCACCATCTGGTGGTCAGGAAAAATCCCTACACCAACTGTGTCATTCAGATGTTTTGATGTAAGTTGTCATTGTAATGTTTATTTGTATATTTAATAAGCATATATGTCATTAGCAAGATGCAGCGATAAGAGTTTCCAAATTTCCCTGTATTTTGCAAAATACAATGACAATAAAAACTTTCTGTTCTTAATTTTTACTTGTATCAAACTTTGAGAAAGCACTTTATAATTTTTAGAACAGTGGTTGAGCCCTTAAGGTGTTCAGACAACAGACATTCACACGTAATCGTTTTTGCTAGTAGTCCTTTAATTAACAGCAATACACCATTTTAAAGCTAAATAGCTATAGCTATGGCCATTATAATAATAACATTGCACTAAATGAATATGGGACAGTGCAATCAAAGCGCTTTGTGTTTGAGCTCGGCGTGACGTAGTAAGGTAACAAAGCTTAAAACCCCTTTACGTGCAAACATCGCTGACGGCCCCAGTTTATTATTGTTTCACTTTCACAGCACATTAAACATCACTGTCTTACTTCATCTGGACAAACTATGCATCAATTGAAAGTTTAAAGACTCTAGCTTCGATATTTGACCAATATTTTGATAAAACATTGTTGCAGTGACAGATATTTAGTGATTTATGTCAGGAGTGCAAAATAATAAATCCGTATTATGCCACATTTTGAATAGAAATTCACCACTCACTCATATTCAGTCACGTCTGCAGCGGTTTATTTGTGTTCACATAGACTCACTGAACAGTGTCAATAAGGATTTATAGATCAAAGATGCATATCTGCGGAGATATATGGATATATTTACTGATGTTTACTTCATATTTCTTCAGACAGAATCGTCATTTCTATTCATTTTCCATGGATTTACGCGATCAGATGATAAACAGCCTCTCCCAGCGATCTGTGTATGTGTTTGCTGTGCCGGCAGCTCGTGCTGTGTGTCTCAGACTCCGATTGGGCCTTCCCAAATGTCAATCTGATAGTCTAATATCTGGACACCGCCCCATCGTGTCACATGCTTCCTGCACACTTCCTGGTAGTTATCTGGCCAAAACAACACTGAAACACCTCTGTACACACGAAATATCCAAACAATAAACCTGCGATTACGATAGTAAAGCTTGGTATGAGAATTTCTTGAGATCTGGGGCGTTTTTATAAAAAAAATCGAAAATGTACATCGGAAATGCTAACTTGTGCAGCGATGAAAAAGGCTACAAATAACATTTTTTTTACAACAGTAAACGACCAAATTCCACCCCTGATCGCCAAAGGAAGTTATTATAAACACTCGATCGGGGTTTAAAGTGAGTTTTTAGTAAAAGTGTACTAATAATTTCATAAATTGTCAGATGTAGCTTGATGCTAACGTTAGCACCAATGCTACTAATAGCAGGTGCTTTTCTTCTTCATAATGCATTTTTGTCTCAATAATTCACGTAAGGTCGTAAGAAAATGTTTTGTTGTATTTTTATAGTAAGACTTTTGATAAATAAGGGCTAAATGCAAAGAGAGACTGAAGTGAGATCGCTGCTTCAGGGCTCTCAAGTTTTGAACTGAGTTCAGAGTGAGATTTTGCCCGCGGTCGCGATGGCGGCAGGGGTTTGATGGGGACGGGTGTCTGATCTCATAAATGACACATATTCTTACAAATAAAATAATATTTATTTAATTCAGCATTTATTTGTGTGTGTGTGTGAGAGAGAGAGAGAGAAAAAATGGTCAGTGCTGTTTATAGTAGGTGTTGGTAGCTGGTTTTGAGGCCAGGGGTTGGTGGCTCCCATTTGAATCACTGTGGTTCCAGGCCAGCCATTTTTCACAGTTCCATCAAGTGCTAAACTGTTCCTGGTTTAGGTCTTGTTTAATCCCACCATGGAGAAAACCCTCTCAGCATAGGTATTTGAATGAGCAAGCACTAACACTAATGCAGCTATTTTAGAAAGCCTCCCTGCTTATGTCCCTCACACCTTGATGGACACAGGAGTTATCTTGTCTGCAGACTAAGCACCAGTAAAAAGAGCTGGTGGTTCCCATTGTGATGAATGGTGATCGGGTTGACCACTCCTTCTTAAAGGAACACCTACAGGTGGCTGCTCTACATAACCCTCTCTTTTTCCCTGTTTCCAGTGGGTTCTCCACTGTTTCCTCTATGGTCCTCCACAGTCTCTTCCATGCACCCATCCTCTTCTGGCACCCTAACTCCCTCCCCTACTGTATTCTCCACAGCCTCCTCCTCTGACCTAGCCACCTTTTTAGGGAGCTGGGCCCGCATTCATAAAGATTCTAAGAATCCTCTCAGAAAACTCTTAATTTAGCTTAAAAACTTTTACGTAGGAGTCTTAGCTTAAAAGCGATTCGGGACCGATCTGAGAGCAACTCTGAGTAAGGAAAAGACAAAAACGTTTATCTTAGTGAGGAGGCGGGGTTGAACCGGTTGCTATGTATGACACAATCTTTTGAAGACTCTGATTGGCTGGTTGTCCAAGAAGGAAAAAAAAGAGTGATTTTAAGTATAGGGTCTATTCTAATCCTCACTTTAAATTTACATGCGTAATTTTTCCTATTTGACCGTTCTCTCTCTCTCTCTCTCTCTCTCTCTCTCACACACACACACACACACACACACACACATTATATGTGTGTATATGAATTCTATTTTTTTATTTACCATGCTTTTAATTTCCTATAAGGTATTTGATTGGCTTAGAATGATAAAAATTGTTCCACTCTTTCCAGTTACAGTGATTGCTGTCCTATTTAAGTGGCGGTTTGAGTGTTGGTTTTAATGTATCAAACATGGAATCAAAGCCAAGAAGAGCGAGAAAGCCAAACTGGACAGAGGAACAGTGTTTACTGTTACCCCAGTTAGTGGATGAACACAAGGCCATTCTTAAAGGAAAATTCAGACACAGCAAGGGACAAGAAGCAGACATGGGAGCGTATAGCACAAACTATTAACGGTTCATTCTCCCTGCTTGTGCGCACCTAAGCCTGCTATATTCAGAAATGCAGTTTTTTGAGCTTGCAAGGTGGGAATGTCCAGTGGAAACGAAATGAACTGCGACACAATAAGATGTTCTGAAAGTGCTGTAATTGTTTGTGTGATCACTCTGCTTACAGAAGGTTGTGACAGACCCAAATCATCACTATTGCATTGTTGCATGTTCCCAGTTGCCAAAATATTGTAATGTAGTGATTACTTTAATTTATATATTAAATTATATTATATTAAATTATTATATAATCTATACCGTCTCTCATTGTCATCCATTGTCTGCAACACATTTCTTCTGCCTCTTCATCTTTCTGCCATTTTCTCCTCTGCTAAAGAAACTCTTAAGCCTCTTAAAAGTCCTCGTCTGTGCTCATAACAAATTTTACCTTAAGACCTCTTTTAAGGGATAAGATGCTTTCTGAATTACTTTTTTCTTTACTAGGATTTTTTTCTTTAATTTTAAAAGTAAACGCCCACATTTCTAAGAATTTTCTTAGAATTTTGTCACTAGGAACTACTTTTTGCATTAAGATTCTTTATGAATACGGGCCCAGATCTTTTAGAACAAAGCATGAAAGATTGCTCCTTTGCCTCTTCCCTGACATCTTTGAAATAGACGAATGCAATAATCAATATTATACATTGGATAAAATATAATGAAATAGCCTAGGCAAAACGTTTTGAAAATGGGGACCAGGATGAGGTGCAGTAAAAATAAAAGGAAAGAAATTTTTTTTTTTTTTAAACTATTATGGATACTGCCATACAAGTATTATGGATAGGCCTATTATAGAAGTCTCTTATATAAAACTGTCAGAGTAGCCCCGCATCCTCTTCAACGTGTAACTTTGGCAATAAAAAAATAATAGTGGGCTAATAATAGGCACAAAAGCTACGGCCGACCACGTATAATGGCCAAAATTGCGTGCGTGTCGGGGTCATAATAACCATCAGACCAAAACATATCTTAGACTGTTTTTAAAAAATGTTAAATTAATATATTGATAAAAAAAAACATATAGTGAAAATCTGTGTCATTGTCTTGACAAGTCTGTAACCGTAACGTTACCTACTTCAGCGAGCGTCTGGATCTGTGTTGCACACGAGCCTGTAAAAATCTTACCCGGATACAGCAATGCTATTTTCTGATTGGCTGATCGGTAGCTATATTTTTTTTATTCGATTAGCAGGTGCGTGTCAGGGGCTTCGGGGAACTCACTTGATTCCTCTACGTTACCTGTTTCACTGTTTAAAAAAATAGCGCCGCAACTTGGTGGGCGTTGTCCTCGTAATGTCTCTGCGTGAGAAATACAAGGTGTGGCGTGTGAGCGTGTGAACGGGTTGAAATGCGTGAGTCTCACGCCCAATGCGTGAGACTTGAGAGCCCTGCTGCTTTGTTGCTTTGTAAAGCCTGAAAAACCACAATCAAGGCTAATAAAGGTGGAATAAAAACAAAAGAATAATGATAAAAGAATAATGCGGATAATGTGTCATACCTGGCGGAGGTGTGAAAGACTCGTTTGGTGAGAACAATACAATAATGAATCGGGCAGCTTTCAACAGTGAAACATACACAAAGAGCACAGGAATGTTTACATGTGAGATCTTACAGAGATGACAAGGGCCATAAATCAATCTGATTAGCCTTCTCTAAAAACACACATGACATGGCCTTAGAAAATATTTCATAAAATTCACCGTTTTACAGATTCGATTATGAAATTTTTTATGAAGGTTTGGAAGATTTGTGGCCTTAGCTACACTGTGTTTTCAAACTCATTTCCTACATCAACATTTTTTTAAATACATTTAAAACATATGTTTTTTATATTTTTATTTTTGTTTTTATGTTTGAGCTTATATATCTCTATTATCATAACAGTCTGAGTGATTCTGATTCCTGAACAGTAAACTTTAAAGTGTCAGCTTTGTGAACAAAGGTTGATTATGTATCTAGTCAGAAAGAATCATGAGCAGAAACCTTTTTATTTTGGGTTTGTAATTTCGGTCTCCATGCCAAAAAAGGGGGGTTACTAGTAAGGGGTTAATTTAGGTCACATGACAGACTCATTTCAAGCAATGCTCTGGAACACTGTTTCGAAGCACTAGTGTGTGTCTCCCCAGGGTGTTGATCTACCTATTCCTTCTGTTATCTCCTATACTGAGTGTCTCAGTTGAGATGTTAAACCAATTGTGATGGATTTGGGGAAGTAGTGTATCACTGAGGGGAACTATCTTTATAAAAGTATGTTGTTTTCTTTTTATCTTGACTCTGCATAATGCATATTAAAGTAATGTTTATAAGCGCAACACTGCTTTGTTTACAACGGTTACCAATGGAATAAAATGTCCGTTTCATGAATGAAATGTTCTTTTGAACCAGTTTACCAAATCATAAGGAATCGTCCATAACAATTTGCATCTGGAGTCAGCACTGATCCACAATTTTCTAAAGTTGACTGAGGGATTGTCTAAACATTTCATCCATTGTTATTAAGGACATAGCACTATCTGATCACTTTTGTATTTTCTTTGATATTTGGATGTCTGCTACCACTGAATCTAGATCTGTCTCTGTCAGTAGGAGATGCATTAACGAGAACACAAGTGTGCTGTTTATGGAGGCTATATCTTTAACACCAAGCATTTCTGCAGACTCTGTTGATATTCTCCTTGATTCCTTCAACTCATAAGTTAAGAATGTTATTGATGATATTGCTCCAATAATAGTCAGTAAGAAAACAAACAGACAGAAATCAGTTTGGAGAAGATCAACAGCAGTTCAGACTATGAGAAGACAATGCAGAAAAGCAGAGCGGATGTGGTGGAAGACAAAACTTGAAATTCACTATAACATCTATAAAGACAGCCTTCATGCTTTTAATGTGAAACTAGCCACAGATAGACTGAATTTCTTCTCAAACCTTAAACAGTAACTTAAATAACACGTGTACTCTTTTTGCCACTGCTGAGAGACTGACAGTTGTTAAGCCCCTCCTCAAAAAGAGCAATCTTGATAACACCGTTTTGAGCAATTATAGACCAATATCTAATCTTCCTTTTATAAGCAAAATTATAGAACTTTTTTAGTAATCTGAACAAATACTTAAACTCAAATGGATACCTGGACAATTTTCAATCTGGTTTCCGACCGGATCACAGCCCAGAGACAGCACTCATTAAGATAATAAATGATATTCGCTTAAATTGCGACTCTTGCAAAATATCAGTGCTGGTATTGCTAGATCTCAGTGCTGCGTTTGACACTGTCGATCATAACATACTACTAGAGAGACTGGAAAACTGGGTCGGGCTTTCTGGGATGGTACTCAAATGGTTCAGATCATACTTAGAAGGGAGAGGCTATTATGTGAGTCTAGGAGAGCATAAGTCTAAGTGGACTTCCATGACATGCGGAGTCCCACAAGGGTCAATTCTTGCACCGCTCTTGTTTAGCCTGTATATGCTTCCACTAAGTCAAATAATGAGAAAGAACCAAATTGCCTATCACAGCTATGCTGATGATACCCAGATTTACCTAGCCTTATCTTAACTAAATCAGCATACTTTCACTGCAAGAATTAGATGTTTTGTTTCCAGCCAAGGCTTGGAAAACTTGTTCATGCCTTTATCACCAGCAGGGTGGACTATTGTAATGGGCTCCTCACCGACCTTCCCAAAAAGACCATTAGACAGCTGCAGCTCATCCAGAACACTGCTGCCAGGATTCTGACTAGAACCAGAAAATCTGAGCATATCACACCAGTCCTCAGGTCCTTACACTGGCTTCCAGTTACATTTAGGATTGATTTTAAAGTACATTTACTCATATATAAGTCGCTAAATGACCTAGAACTGAAATGTATTGCAGATATGTTCACTGAATATAAACTAACAGAGCACTCAGATCATTAGGATCGAGTGAGTTAGAAATACCAAGGGTTCACACAAAACAAGGGGAGTCCGCCTTTAGTTACTATGCTGCCCGCAGTTGGAATCAGCTTCCAGAAGAGATCAGATGTGCTAAAACACTAGTCACATTTAAATCTAGACTCAAAACGCATCTGTTTAGCTGTGCATTTGTTGAATGAGCACTGTGCGATGTCCGAACTGATTGCATTATATTTTACATATTCATTGCATTTTATGTAAAATAATATTCTATTTTTAACTGTTTTAAATTCATTTTAAGTAAGGCCATTTACAGGGCAAATTTGACGAAATTACGTTGATTTAATAACAGATAAAACTTACAGTAAAATTTCAATGCAACTTAGCATATTAAACAACATTTTAGCATAATGCACATGCAACTATTCAATCAAAACATGTAAAATAATTTTATTATTTACTAATGTGTATGCATGTTATATTTTAAGCTTCATGAGCTGGATTTCTGTATGGTTCTGTTAAGATTTCTGTAAAAAACGTGATGAAGACTTTTTCAAGACTTTTGACGTGGGTATTTTTGCAAAACTTTAATGCAAGAAACTTATCCAAGATGATGATGACTATGGTTATTGGTATGCATCTCAGGTTTGATTACAAATACTTTATTTGAATGTTTGAATGTATTTACATTTGCTGAGATGATGGAACTGATGTCATTAGGTAAGGGCGTAAAAGAACCGGTGTACTGTTTTTTTTTTTTTTTTTTTTTTTTTACTGGTTCATTGAAAGAAACTGCTATGTAATCTGAGTGTGGCTGTGTTCAAAATGGTATACAAACATACTTTATACTGCCTACTTTTATTTTATTTGTATTTTTTTTTTTATTATTGTGGGTGAAACAGTGTACAATAAATAACAAAATGTTTCAAAGGAGTATGCTACAGTTTTGTTTTAGCCCACTTTTACGAATTTGTATCAATGAAAAGGAGGAATATATATATATATATATATATATATATATATATATATATATATATATATATATATATATATATATATATATATATATATTACATGTCTAAGAACATTTGCTAATCTCACGCAGGTTTTATACATGGTTTTATACTTAGTTTCTCTTACGTGGCATGATAACCTAGAAATACAGACGATTCTTCATTTTGAAATGTGCTCTCTTTGACCTCCTTGATGCCAATCCATTGTGTAATGCGCACACAACATCACTTCTTGGTAAACTGGACAGTCATGAAGTGTGAGAAAAACAACAATCTGATGACTTTGGAAGTCATGAAGTGAGTTCCTGGCATCAGTTTCTTCTTTTATTTCAGTATATTTTTTCAAAGGCTGTGGCTAGACATCAGTTGTAGGGGATGTTGCTGTGTTGCAACATGAAACGTCTTAGTCTGTGAATTAAAATAATTGTATTGCAAAATACAAACAATAAACATGGTTTTGATGTGTAGTATCTTTTTCAGTCAAAATCCAACCTAGAGGTCACTAACATTTTAAGTCTAAGATCCCTGACCTCTGCCTTTGTGAAAGACAATATCAACCAGAAACACTTTCTATGAAGCCCTTTATTTATACTGCATTATAAGAGTATTCATAAGGCATTAGAATGAATGCATAATGCATTATATACACTGAATTTATTTATTTTTTTGCCCCCATTTTGCATGAGCAGAACACAAAGTTCTAAGACTTTTGTACTTACACAAAAGGCTTTTTTCTCTCAAATATTGTTCACAAATCTGTCTAAATCTGTGTAAGTGAGCACTTCTCCTTTGCCGAGATAATCCATCCACCTCACAGGTGTGGCATATCAAGATGATAATTAGACAGCATGATTATAGCACAGATGCGCCTTAGGCTGGCCAAATTAAAAGGCCACTCTAAAATGTGCAGTTTTATCACACAACACAATGCCACAGATGTCAAAAGTTTTGAGGGAGCATTCAATTGGCATGCTGACTGCAGGAATGTCCACCAAAGCTGTTGCCAGTTAATTTAATGTTTTTTTTTTTCTACCATAAGCCGTCTCCAAAGGCGTTTCAGAGAATTTGGCAGTATATCCAACCAGCCTCACAACCACAGATCACATGTCACCACACCAGCCCAGGACCTCCACATCCAGCATATTAACCTCCGAGATCGTCTAAGACCACCCACCTGGACACCTGCTGCAACAATCGTTTGCATAACCAAAGCATTTCTGCACAAACTGTCATAAACTGTCTCAGGGAAGCTCATCTACATGCTTGTCGTCGTCACCGGGTTCTCGACCTGACTGCGGTTTGTTCACGTAACCTACTTGAGTGGGCAAATGCTCACATCCGATGGCTTTGACTTTAGTGAGGTGTACTCTTGACAGATGACCTGTAAAGGGAAGATGGCAGATGTGGCGTTGTGTGCGTGAGCGGTTTGCCGATGTCAGTGTTGTGGATGAAGTGGCCCATGGTGACGGTGGGGTATGGTATGGGCAGGTAAATTTTTTTGATGCCATTTTGAATGCACAGAGATGCACACGTGTGTGTGTGCCTGAGTGTGTTTGTTTGCTTCTGGGGGGAGAACCAGAGAAAAAAATAATAATTTCCATAGTTAAGTCAAGCCAAGTCACCTTTATTTATATAGCCCTTTAGACAAAATACATTGCGTCAAAGCAACTGAACAACATTCATTAGGAAAACAGTGTGTCAATAATGCAAAATGATAGTTAAAGGCAGTTCATCATTGAATTCAGTGATGTCATCTGTTCAGTTAAATAGTGTCTGTGCATTTATTTGCAATCAAGTCAATGATATCGATGTGAATGAAGTGACCCCAACTAAGCAAGCCAGAGGTGACAGCGGCATGGAAACGAAACTCCATCGGTGACAAAATGGAGAAAAAAACATTGGGAGAAACCAGGCTCAGTTGGAGGGCCAGTTCTCCTCTGACCAGACAAAACCAGTAGTTCAATTCCAGACTGCAGCAAAGTCAGATTGTAAAGAAGAATCATCTGTTTCCTGTGGTCTTGTCCTGGTGGTCCTCTGAGACAAGGTCTTTACAGGGGATCTGTATCTGGGGCTCTAGTTGTCCTGGTCTCCACTGTCTTTCAGGGATGTAGAGGTCCTTTCTAGGTGCCGATCCACTATCTGGTCTGGATTCGTACTGGATCCGGGTGACTGCAGTGACCCTCTGGTCTGGATACAGACTGGACCTGGTGGCTACGGTGACCTCGGAATAAGAGAGAAACAGACAAATATTAGCATAGATGCCATTCTTCTAATGGTGTAGCAAGTACATCGGGTGTTATGGGAAGTGTTCCCGGTTCCGGTTTATCTAATTAATGCAGCCTAAAAATCCTTTAACAGATTTGGATATTACATTTACATTTACATTTACATTTATTCGTTTAGCAGACGCTTTTATCCAAAGCGACTTACAGATGAGGACAGTGGAAGCAAATCAAAAACAACAAAAAGAGCAATGATATATAAGTGCTATTACAAGTCTCAGTTAGGTTAACACAGTACACATAGCATAGGATTTTAAATAATATAATATAAAGAAAACAGATAGAATAAGAAAAAAAGAATAGAGTTTAGATTAGTTTAGACAAAAAGATTAGAAAGGTAGTTAGATTTTTTTTTAAAACAATAGAATTAGAATAGTGAGACATGTATTCTTTTTGGCTCATTAAAATTAATATTGTGGCCGCGTTCTGAATTAATTGTAAAGGTTTGATAGAATTGGCTGGAAGACCTGCCAAGAGAGCATTACAATAGTCCAGCCTGGACAAAACAAGAGCTTGAACAAGGAGTTGTGCAGCATGTTCCGAAAGAAAGGGCTTGATCTTCTTGATGTTGAATTAAGCAAATCGGCAGGATCAGACAGTTTTAGCAATGTGGTCTGAGAAAGTCAGCTGATCATCAATCATAACTTCAAGGCTTCTAGCTGTTGAAAGAGTTATGGTTGATGTGCCTAACTTGATGGTGAAATTGTGATGAAACGATGGGTTTGCTGGAATCACAAGCAGTTCTGTCTTGGCAAGGTTCATTTGAAGGTGATGGTCCATAATCCCGGAAGAAATGTCTGTTAGACAAGCTGAAATGCGAATAGCTACCGTCGGATCATCAGGATGGAATGAGAGGAAGAGTTGAGTGTCATCAGTATAGCAGTGGTATGAAAAGCCATGTTTCTGAATGACAGAACCTAATGATGACATGTAGACAGAGAAGAGAAGTGGTCCAAGAACTGAGCCCTGAGGCACCCCAGTAGTTACATGTTGTGACTTGGACACCTCACCTCTCCAAGATACTTTGAAGGACCTGTCTGAAAGCTAAGACTCAAACCATTTAAGTGTGGTTCCTGATATGCCTTTTGCCAATAGGGTTGATAGGAGGATCTGGTGGTTAACCGTTTCAAAAGCAGCGGACAGATCAAGCAGGATAAGTACTGAAGATTTGGATTCTGCTCTTGCCAGGCTTAGAGCTTCAAAAACTGAGAGCAAGGCAGTCTCAGTTGAATGTCCACTTCTGAAGCCAGATTGGTTGCTGGCAAGGAGGTTGTTGTGTGTGAGAAATGTAGAGACTTGGTTGAACACAGCTCGTTGAAGTGTTACTGCAATGAAAGGAAGAAGGGAACTGGTCTGTAGTTCTCTAAAAGAGATGGGTTGAGGTTGGGTTTCTTAAGTAGTGGAGTTATACGTGCCTGATATTAAAAAGCATATTAATGTTAAATGCCTAATATTAAAAGCATATTAGTATGTTATGTGTAAACCTTAGGTTAAAGAGATTTTTTTTACCCTAATGTTTTTTATATTTATTTGCTTAATGTCTTCTGAGGTTTCGGTTCTTGTATTGTTGTAGATAGCTCTTAGTATAAACCTCCCCTCATCATAAGATTTCTGAGATATATTATTCAACATTTTATTTGGAGAAGAATCCCTCCAAGTACACAAGTCTATAGCATCAAAAATCATTCAAATAATTTTATGTGTGCTGTAAGGCAGACTTCCAAAGTATCCGAATCAAGTCTCGAATAAGGCCTAAAGATGGATTGTTTTCAACATTGCTGGATTCCCCAACAGATCCACTAATGGTGCCATCTCTCACATCCTGCACTCTTCTCTCACACACATTGACAGCAATAACAGGAACTATGTAAGGGTGCTATTTATCGACTATAGCTTAGCTTTCAATACTATAGTCCCCATAAAGCTAGCTTCCAAACTCTTGGACCTTGGCCTGAATTTTATGCTCTGCAAATGGATTCTTGATTTCCTCACCAGCAGATCTCAAGTGGTGAAAGTAGGCCAGTACACCTCCAACTCCATCACCCTGAACATAGGAGCCCCACAGGGCTGTGTCCTGAGTCCCCCGGTCTACTTTTTCTACACACATGACTGTGTGTCTTCCCACATCTAAACATCTATTATCAAATTTGCTGATGATACTGTGGTTCTGGGCCTTATTCACAACAATAATGAGACTGCATACTTGAAAGAGGGAGAGAAACTAACATCATGCTGCCAGGACAACTGTCTCTCTCTGAATGTGAGCAAAACTAAAGAGCTGATTGTGGACTTCAGGAAGAGACAGCAGCAGCCCTATACTCCTCTTATGATCAGCAGGACCCATGTGGACAGGGTGAGCAGCTTCAAGTACCTTGGTGTAAACATCTCCGAGGACCTGACTTGGACTTCAAACATTCAAAAACAGGTTAATAAAGCCAGGCAAAGACTGTACCATCTGCGACAGCTGAGGAAATTCAGGGTCTCACCAGCAATCCTTTCTATTCAGGGCCATAGAAAGTGTATTGACTGTGTATCTCAATGTGGTATGGGAACAGCTCCAAGACTGCAAAGCCCTGCAGAGAGTTGTGCGCTTAGCTGAGCACATCTCCGGGTCTGATATCCCCTCTCTACAGGACGTCTTACCTCAAACGCTGCAAAAGCAGAGCTGTTAAAATCATCAAGGACTCCACCCACCCCAGTAACCATCTTTTCACTTTGCTGCCATCTGGTAAGCGCTTCCGTAGCCTGATGGCAAAAACCGAGAGACTCAGGAGGAGTTTCTTCCCCCAGGCCATCAGGCTCCTAAACTCAAAACCAGCCTCTTATCATCTTCATGTCTCCATTTAATATTCACTATATCAGTAAGATATTCATCATTCACTACCTCACATTGACATACTGAAAGTGTGAACCGGTTTGTACATTTTCCTCTTAATATTTAAGACTACAATATACTTTTATGCACATTATTTTCTGTTTTATATTTAATTCTACAGTATAAATCTTTTTTATAATTTATTCTTATATTTTCATCTGTTCTTTCATAGCTGCTGTATATTTATGTATATTTTGATCTATTTTGTATTCTTTAATAATTGCACTGTCCATGGAGCGGACCTGACTCACATTTCACTGCAGGTTACATATGCTCTATATAACTGTATAACTGTAACAAAAAAAAAAAAATCTTGAATCTCGAATGATCTTGAGCCATTGATAATTTTTTTTTTTTTTTTTTAAATTCAAGCACCTTCAACCCATTAGCCGTTGTTTGTCAATAGGAAAGGTTACTACAATATTAATGTGCACAAGCAATATGTGATGCCAAAATCAGACTGCTCAACTGTTTTACTCACTGGCCAGGATTAACCCATGACTAATAATTTTGGTAAGTTCCCAAATTCATAATGCATTTGAGAAAAGAGAATCGCAAGGTAGGCTCTTCAGTGAGTCTGGTTATCCACTAAAACCCTGACTTCTAACGCACTTGTTGAATCCAGTCACTGAGTGTACTTCAAACTCAGTACAAAACCAAAACTGTATAAAACCAAAACAAGGAATGCCAATGAAAGGTGTTTTGGAGTTCTGAAACAAGCATTTAATTTTTTTTCTGCATGGAGAGCTCAAAATGAAACCAGAGAGGGTTTGCAATATAATCTGTGCATGTGTTGTTTTACACAACATGGCATGACTTTAACTGTAATTTTAACTCTTTGCTAAATTTCCCCCAATAATGTTAAATTATAGGAGTAAAAGACACTTTGCATTTTTTTATTGAAGTTGCACTCTCGTACTTGGAGGAAGACTAAATGCTTTAGGAATCAGTTTTGGAGATTACTGAAGCAAGAGATGAAGATGGCCTTTGTTCCTGGCAGGTCATAATTTATTACATCAATATTTTAAGTTCATGCCTGAGAGCACCCTCTGGCATTAGGTATGAATGAATCAGCCACGAGTGCTCCGTATTTCACATTGCCTCATTTTGGAAACAAGTAAAATGCCAGGTCATGCATAGACAGTCTTGTGCAAGAAAAAGTGTGTATGCCTGCTTAGACCCTGATGTTGAGATAAGTACTTTTCCACGTCAAAGAGAGTTTTTATAAATATGAATGTTGCCGTGGATTTTGGCATATGCACACTCTAAGATCAAATCTGTATGTACGCAGTTTTTAAAAATGAGGCCCCTATATTTATTCATACTGGCACCTGAGCCTGGTTGGAACTGCAGCCTTTAGATTATCACATTTAGGCCGAAAATAGTGCGGGGTTCCAATTTAAGCAACATTTTTGTAACTGAATACAAAGTTTCTTAGGAAAGTAAAACTTTCATTATCAAATGCAAAATTTGTCAGGGGAATGCAATACTTTTTTATTAACTTGGTGATGGATCATGGCTTAAACACAAACCCAATGAAGAAAATACAATCGATATTTTAAACTGTATTTATCAAGAGTTTAAGATAAGCAGCATAGAGACATATAGACAAGCAGACATACAATCTGGGGGGGGGGGATATGAGTAAATGAGTAAATAAATCTCTGTTTCTGGTTGAGTCATTTTCCATGATAATAATTGTAATTTTATAAGTAAAGTACATGAGCTAACAGGAGCCTAATTTTATAAAGCTTGCCTAGTTATAAACACTAAAAATGAACTTGATAGTATGGTCAAATGAACATTATTATCTTCAGATCAACAGAGTCTCCTGCATTTATTTTTTCATGGAAAGTTTTCTTCATTGTCATTGATTATTCAGTGGTCCTCTATGACTTTTTTCATTTCTCACTAAAAAAAATATCTAGTTTTGCCAGACCTGCCTGAAGATAACTCAAAGTGTCTTTATTTGCTTCCTCTTCTACAGCTTTTCTCCTCATTTCCTCCAACTCTCTCACCCAGTCTTCTTTCCCAGCCTCCCTCACTCTGGGGATGAAGAAGTCCAGATGCTGAAGAGTGAAGGCAGAGTCTGGTTTTAATGCGATCTGAGACAGATTCTTGATGGTCCTGTAAGCATTGAACAGAAGAATTGACTTTTGGTCCTCAATATCCTGCAGATCTCGGTCAAGTCTATCCATTATAACTGAAAACTTTCTGGACTCTTCTTCAGCTTTTTCATAATCTTTTATCCATCTGTCAAATTCTATCTTTATGGTGGAGTTTTTGATGATGTATTTCTTGTTTTCTTTGACATGTTTGCTGTGATGACACTTCCCTGTGCACACGGTGCAGTAGCTTTTTTTCATGACTTCACATTTGCTGGGATCAGAAGCCCACCAGCAGCCAAACTCATGGCAGTTTTCTTCACAGACGGTGCAGGTTGTCGCCTTTCTGTTTTTCCATGATGCGCTCTCGATGGGCACCTTAAGTTTCACAGTCTTTTTGAAGTTAATTGTAAAGTTTGTACACTCATCAATCTTTTCCTTGTTTTGCACCATTGCCTCCTGAATCTGAAGTTTTTCAGCCATTTTCAGCTCCATCTCTTGAATTCGCTGCTGTAAGTTGCAGATGGATGCTTCAAACTGAATTCGCTGCGTCAGTACATCTGAAGTTAACGCTAAACTTCTTCTGTTCTTTTCATGCAGAGACTGAAAAAAATTCTTCAGGTCTTCCACACTGTCTTCCCAGGCATCTCTTTGAGCGCGAACGTAACGTCTCTCATTTTGACGTGCATCAGCCTGCCGGTTGTTAAATAAGAAATAAACAGGTTGGCCGCTTTTGTCTCGTCTGCAGGGGATCTTAGCTTTATTAATGGCACCAATGACGTTTTTGGGTGGTAGACCATCAGAGTGTGTGATTAGGAACACAATGTTGTTCACAATGTCTTTACCAAACAAAGATAGAACTGAACTGAAAATGTAATGCTGTCTGTCTGAGAGACGATTCTTAGATGCTTGAATCACAAAACACACAGCATCGACTTCACGAACTCCATCATTGCTTTGAAACAGAGTGGCTAAATTCTCAGCAACTTCCAGATCTTTGTCCAGTCCTCTAGTGTCTCCGTAGCCTGGAGTATCAATGATGGTGAGAGATATGGGACTTTTTACATGAAAGACCTCATACATGGTGATTTCAGAGGTTTGTGATTCTGATTGATCTCTGGCTTCTTCTTCAGTTATTTCATACCATATTTCATGCTCAAACTTCACTTTGAGTAAGTAGTTGACCATGCTGTTGATGAGGCTTGTCTTACCAGCGCCTGTTTCTCCCACCAGCAGAACAATTTTGTTTGGTTTACTGCTGTCTTTCATCCCATAAGTCCATTTTCTGATTTTTCCACTGTCATCAAGCAATTTTTTCACTGTAAACAGACGGTATCGTTTTGGAGAACCTTCATGAATCAGAGTTGGTTTGTTTGGTGGAAGAATCGGCTTTCTGTAAAATGATGACGGGAGCAAGTGTCAGACATTTTTGTAGAATGAATTCAAACACCCATTAAAATGCAGACATTTTGTGTTCTATTCATAAAAAAAAAGAAGAAAAAAAAAACGTAAAAAAAAAGATTGAACTCTGAAACTTGTCAAAAATGACATGTTGATTTAATAACGTGGTGCACACATGTGAGCTGCTGAAAAATAAATGAGACATAATGCAACCGGCCAAGAAGTTTTTCTATCCCATGTCTAGATAGAAAAATAATTCAAAAGCAGTTCAATGTAATGCAAAAATGCATTCTGTTTGAACTTGCTATTCACTATTTTTTGCAGTTAAAACCACAAGATGCTGATCAGTGGTTTGAAAACCCACAAGGAGACGTCTTTTTTGAAACTTGTGAGGGATTTAGCTGTCTGGATGGTGTTAGGCAAGTTGTTCCACCATTTAGGAACAGTGAAGGAAAATTTATTAGAGAGTGATTTTGTGCATTTCTTCTATGGGAGTCTGTGATGATTTACAGACTGCAGGCTTCTGGAGGGGGAGTAGAAGTGAGCATTGCAAAAATCTAGAAGAGCACTGCAATAGTCTAGTGGACGAAGAGTTGCGTTGCATACTCAGATAGGGTCTAATCTTTCTGTTGTTTTATAAATATGATTTTTAAAGGTCAGCTGATCATCAAGGATCACTTCAAGATTCCTGGCCGAACATTATGAGATTTTTGTTGATGAATCTAGCTGGATAGTAAACTGGTGCTGTACTGATGGGGAGGCTGGGAAGTTGAGAAGCTCAATCTTTGCCAGGTTAAGCTGCAGTTGGTGTTCTTTCATCCATGTAGATTTGTGCAGATACAGTTGGATCATCTGGTTTAAATTAGAGGTAGATCTACTGTACATGTCACCAGCATAGCAATGGTAGGAAAAACCATGTGCTTGTATGATGGGTTCCAGTGATATGTTTTATATAGAGAAAAAGAGGGGTCTAAAAACTGATCCCTGAGGAACCTTAGTGACCAGTTAATGTGATTTGTAAACCCCTCCTCCCCAATCAACTGTAAATGACCAATCATTGATGTAAGAGTCAAACCAGTAAAGTGCCAAAACTCCTCTGGGGGTCCAGAAGCAGCGGAGCCCATCATTGCCCATTCCAATATGGCAGCTCCACACACACTGCTGTGGTGTCCGCTGGTTCTGCCCTGGGTCCCCATCTTGCCAGCTCTGCCTAAGTCCACAGGTCCCCCTCCAGCACACAGATCTGAAGCCTACCCCATCCCACTACTCTGCCTTCCCCCTGGTTGGGCGTTTGGAACATATACAGCTCTTACCTCCAGAAATCACTATCTCCCTTTCTCCCGGACTCCATTCCCCAGACTTCACTCACCTGTTCTTTCATTAACACCCTCGGCTGTTCCCCATTGTCACAGACTATATATTCTCCTCTCACCCACCACTTTGCCTGGCTGAATTAATTGTATTGTAATTGCAATTATTTGGTGGATGCATGCTCTTGTGCCGTATTTGTATCCCGATCCTGTCATTCTGTTTAGAACTGTATTTCTTTTCTTTTTGTCTGCCTTTACGTTTATTAAATGAATAAGAAGTTACACCTGAATTTGGACCCTGACCCTGTTTTTATACTATGCACCCTTAACGTACCAAGACAGATGTTGAAATTGGATAAGAGTGAAAAAGAGAGGAAGTGGAATGTAGAAAAGATTTGACTTGAATTGAAACTACTCCACTATAGCTCGAAATAACAAGTAGCAAAAAGTATGTTGTATATTCTAATTAAAGGTAACACAAACAACATGCATAAAATCAGAAAATATTTATTCTTAATGACAGAGACTGAAAACATGTATTAAGCAAAACACTCTTGTCGTGTCCACTGACAAATCACTTTCTCTAATTCTGGTTAGAGATTCTGTAACCAGAAAACATCTCAGGTTACCAATGTAACCATGGTTCCCTGAGAAGGGAAACGAGATACTGTGTCCCCTAGAAGACACTTTGGGGAATGTCCTCAGCATGACCAGTGTCTGAAATGCATGTGGAAACACGACAATGAACTTGACATACAGTATACGGTGTGCTACTGGTGCGACCATGAGTATAAAAGGACACGTCATTAGCTTCCTTTTCTGAAATAGTCATGCACAGGAATAACTGAAGCATGTGTATAAAACGTGGTTTTCCTGCGGAATTGGGCTACTTTAACACTGTTGCTGCAGGTTGAAACCGCAATAACGCAATATTTAGCCCCTGTAAAAAACATGTATTTTATCCCCCTGAATTTAATTTTTATCGGGGGACCCCCACAAAATGCAATTGGGCTAGTTTGGAGTAGCAATTGGGTACGTTTTGTTGAGAAA
The DNA here is from genome assembly GCF_003368295.1 of Carassius auratus. Lineage (NCBI taxonomy): Eukaryota > Metazoa > Chordata > Actinopteri > Cypriniformes > Cyprinidae > Carassius > Carassius auratus. The sequence continues at coordinate 30,504 of NW_020525818.1, forward strand.
ACCTGGCAACCCTGCTACTTTGTCACAGAACATGCCAGCTGAAGATAATAAGGAAATTGTGGCTCCCTCGGCCAAGTGAATTCCAAATGATTACATAATGGCACACAGTTGCCCTGCTCACTCCAAACTAGTGTCCACTCCAAGGTGATAGGGAGGATCACTTCCATTTGGAATTTCCCTGTGAACCGTACGGTACACGTACCGTTACACCCCTAATTTTATGATATTTGATTTATTCTGTACTCTCCTGAGATCATTATGACCAGTAGATCATGTGGAGTCTGATGTTACCTCAAATCTATGGCTAGGATAGAGCAAACTGAAGGCTTCCGGATGAATAAAGCAGTAGGCACATCATTGGAGCCTTTTGATTTCTGTCTATCAGCGACTAAGCAAGTTGTATTGGAGTGATCTAACAAACTACACTTTTTGTTTTGAGCAAGCAGTAGGCGGCTGAGGTATTGGTTAACCATGCACCCTCTGACTACAGTAAGTTGTACAGTAACTGGCAAGTTTGTAATTGTGAGGTCCACGTATATTATAATAGCCAATGTTAGACTCAAAAGCGAAATTGGCCTCCTGATGAATGATTAAATGAAAGTATGGGATGTCTAGAATAGTCAAATATTTAAATGAATACATAGCCAATATATTTGATCAATTCTTCATTTGAAATTCGGTGTAAATTTAATGATCACTTAAAATTGGAGTCAGATTTACGGAGTCACAATCAAATTAAAACTAAATCCTAATAAATTAAAAGAAAACTACACGCATTATACCTTCACCCATGCTGTTGGGCTAATGGATGGTCCTTACACAATTAATCATCATTTTATATTTTTCAAGTAAATAGTTCTGTGAAAGAATATTATTTTTTCTCACCTGGAATCCATGGTGATTGGACTAAGTATGTCCTCTTCACAGAAGACCAGTCTGATTTGAAGAAAACAATTAATTAGTTTCCTCAGAATATGATGGTTTTTAACTGTACATATATTATATAAAACAAACATTTAAAAAAATCCATTAAATGATCTATATGAGAGATCTTAAGCCCTATCAAAAAGACAATAAATTAAACATACATAAAAAAAAAAAAAAATCCTTCACACAGCACCTTGTCGGGTTATGTAGATAAACAATCAGCTGTAACAGACATGCTTGTTTATTTAACAGCTGGTTGAAGTCCTTCCCAACCAAAAATCTTCAATGCAACCAGGGGCATCGTAATGTCCCCTCCACATCCTCAGACACATTGTTTGTATATTGTTTGTTTAATGCTAATTATATAAGATGTCATATCACACATGGGTGTTTGAACCATTATGTGTGGGACAAGACCCACCCACTTTTTAAGACCAATTATTTTTGGCCCACTCACTTTTAATTCAGGGTATATGTTCACTTTTCAGAGTCCGTCAGTCAAATCCATTCCACTTGGATCATTCAGAGTCAAGGAAAGTAGATAAAGCATCTGCTGAAGTGCATCTGGCTGTATAGAGACCCAAATGGAAATGGTGGTAAAAAAAAAAATAATGTGAATGGGAGGAAAACATATTTTGTAGAGCTTAAGTGTTCCCCAGAGAAACTTTGTATACCCTTGCAAAACTTTTGCTTTCTCTTGCAAAAATGTGTTGAGTTCGTACAAACCATTCATGTTTACTTCAGAGCTTGCAGTAGTTCAGACAGCTCCATTCATTCACAATAGAGGGGTTTATAGTGCGGTTCATCACATTTTCATGAAATATTAATATTGCAATGACATATGCACGTTCCTGACAATATATAAAGCCACAACACCCATTTTGATAACACATATTTATTGAAAAAAAATGAGGTTTACGCATGACAGCAACACTATATGAAGCCTAAATTTTTTATTTTCACATATTAAAACTGTTGAGTCGAGTCAAAAAATAAAATAAAAATAAAATAAAATATTATGGCTTGAAACCGCTTATGTTGAGATAGTATTTTGCTATGGCTACTTACATTCCCTGAAAGGAAATATGTATATCTCTGCTATAGAAAGTATTAATGTAAACTTAACTCACCTGCTGGACTGAAACTCACTGAAGACGTCAGCTGTTATTTGCCTGAAAAAAAAAAAAAAAAAAAAAAAAAAAAAAAACAAGAAATCACACACACACACACAGATATATATATATATATATATATATATATATATATATATATATATATATATATATATATATATATATATATATATATAACAAATTGTATATATATATATATATATATATATATATATATATATATATATATATATATATATATATATATATATATAAAACAACTAAAATATTTAATTTCCTAGACGTAAAAACTTTTCAAGAACAATTTATCACAAATATGAATATTCCTACACACCTGGAGTCAGTGAAGTGTGTCTGGCAGTATAACAGTAAGCTCTGACTGAAACACTGCTATTTATTGTTAAATTAAGTCCCTCCCAAACAAATGTCTGTTATCAAATATGTGAATATAGGGGCAACACATCTAAATGTGCATGCTTTCAGAAATGTGCAATACACACTAACTTTCCATTTTAAACAATATTTAAAAAATAAAAAATAAAAAAAAATAATAATGTTACATGAAAATGAAAAATTATCCCCCATCCTGAAACATACACATTGAATAATCCCAAACTATCATCCGGTTTCAGGATCAGGATTCAGTTCTCATCAGCCATTTTGTAATATCACACATTTAGTGGTGCCCAATCTGTCTTTTACAGGAATGTTCCATTTAAAACTCAGTTTTGCCAAAAGGTGTACTTGCTGCATTTTCCTTTTCTAGGGCAGAGATACTGTACTGCTACAAAATAGTCTTTGGAGGTTAGGCAATCACAATACGTGGCAGCTGTTTAGTGTTTCTTCTTTTATATCACGTGTTTTGAAGGAATCAGATCTTGGGGGTTTTGTTTGGGGCAACATGCCTGTGAAGCTCCCGTCACTGAAAATGCATCTGCCCTCGTGTTTTGCCACAGGACAGCAATCCGGAGTAAATTTTCTCTCATATTTTTAGGACTGTAACATGAAGACCGTGCCAAGTAAACATTTTTAGCAACAGTGTGAAAGTGAATAGTACAAATTAAAGTTACTGGTATAAACAAGTCTATTGGTGTAATGCGTTACATGACTAAACATGCTTCATCGTTTTCAAAAGCCTCCATTTCAACAGTCCACACTACAAAGTGAAAACTGGATTTTCAGATGTATCTTTAAGCATTTAATAAGGCTTAAAGGCCACAATGAGATGAAAAGATGCACTTTCAAGAGAAATTAACTTGGACAATGCTTGAGTAATTGCCAAATCTAGCAACAAATTGCCAAGTTGGCTACCCAGAGATTTTAGCTTGTCCCCTTAAACTTCACCAAGTCTTCCGCTTTCCCACAGCCTACAGCTACAGCAGCAGGATGTCCAGCACCCCTCTAACATTAAGCCTTTTAAGCTTTTTGGGAGGTTGGAATGTACTCATATCGCTGCTGTCCTGTTCTAACAGCTTTAGGGCCGGGTTGGACACTGAACTCTCTCCCTGTACAGTACGCCAAACACGCATAACATGTATTTAATTATATGGAAGTGTTAACTTGTGAATTGCACCTTAATATTGTAGTGCATTATGAAACTGTGTGCAGTAATAACATTGAGTGTAAATTATATATTTTTTTAATTATTAAATGAATACTACCTAACAACCAATATACTTGCTACATTGTTAGAACACAAGACCATGGGAACCAGACCAGTCCTCTGCACAATCTGACCTGTGTTGCAGCCTGGAATTTAACCATGCCATCATGGTGTCATCGCCCCCTGACCCAGCTTGGTTTCTCTCAGGGTTTTTCTCTATTTCTGTCAATGATGGAGTTTTGGTTCCGACACACACACGACTCTGGTTGTCTGTTCTTTATTTTATTTTCCACAACAATGATATTCATGTCAGTGGCTATGTCCACACGAAGCTGGACATTTTCGTCCACCCTAAAATTATGATAAAAAACCATGCTGTGTATTGTAAATAAAAATGTTTTATACTTTAAGGCTACACATGCACAAGTTCTGTGACAGCGAAAGACGTCGATAGTTGTGGAACTCCAGTAAGTAAGGATGTCTGCTATTTTATTCACATTCACTTAAACGTTGAATGAAGTGATTATTTTCTCTTTAATACATCATTCCAATGTTTTTGAAAGTGAAAGGAAATTCAGCCAAGTATGGAGACCCAAACTCAGAATTCATGCTCTGCATTTAACCCATCCAAAGTGCACACACACACACCGGCTGGAGACGGTAATGTTTTCTCTTGGTTCTTGGTTCTAAATAAATGCGACTTATATATGTTTTTGGACTGATGCGACTTATACTCAGGTGTGACTTATAGTCCGAAATATACGGTATAAGTGAAAGTGACGTGACATTCAGCCAAGTATGGTGACCCATACTTAGAATTTGTGCTCTGCATTTAACCCATCCGAAATGCACACACACAGAGCAGTGAACACAAACACACACACTGTGAGCACACACTCGGAGCAGTGGGCATCATTTAAGCTGCGGCGCCCAGGGAGCAGATGGGGGTTCAGTGCCTTGCTCAAGGGCAAGTCATGGTATTGCCAGCACGAGACTTGAACCCACAACCTTGGGGTAAAGAGTCAAACTCTCTAACCATTAGGCCACGACTTCTCCTACAGTTTTTCAATGAGTCCGCTGTTAGTAATAATAACATTACCTGCTTCACGGAAAGGATTGTCAGGTGTTCACAACAAAACTAAATACACTAAAAAGCTTAAATACACATTATTGGAGTCACTTCAACTCGAGGCATGGACATGAAAAACAGCTTGCAGCAACAGTGATAAAGCTTCCCGATTGCACAGGAAAACCACTGACTTGTCAACACTGTGAGTTATGTCTACAACGGTCTCAAGCAATGTCATGGCGCAACCACAACAGCTTGACTTTGTCTAATTTGGCACGGTCTTCCTGCTGCACTAACAGTAGTATGGCTTTCCTCTGTGTATACATATCCTTACAAGTACAATTTTAGCTGGATTATTTGTGTCCTCTTCAAAAATTGCTCTTGAGAAATGTTATGTGTATTGTCCCCGCTAACTGTTAGATGAAATGTACGCCCCTGACTGCAGGGAGAAGTGAACACACACACACACACACACACACTCAAACACTCTATCTCTCTCTCACACACACACACACACACACAAACACACACACATCTGTACATGACTTAGGTGTCCTTGAGCAAGGCATCGACCCCCCAACTGCTCCCCGGGCGCCGCAGCATAAATGATGCCCACTGCTCCGGGTGTGTGTTCACAGTGTGTGTGTGTGCACTTCGGATGGGTTAAATGCAGAGCACAAATTCTGAGTATGGGTCACCATACTTGGCTGAATGTCATGTTACTTTCACTTAAACACACACACACACACACACACACACACACACAAAATAGCGCACAATCTCTACGTCACGTTTCCCGAAGTCTTGTCTTCCAAGTAAATAATGATGTTTGTAATTCATCAAATTGAGTTTCAGACCACTCTCATGTGTATACAAAGCAGATCATGGATATTTACATTATATTGCTGATGAAACAAGGATGGAAAGTCCTCTCTTTTCTGGTTTCCTTCAGTTGAAGCAAATTCCTGTGTGCATTTCATTGTGATGTTTACACATCTTTGAATCTGGTCATTTTCATAAAGGGTCCAAAGTTTTCACTCACCAAGAGCCAGATGTAAATAAATGCATTAATCTGAAGCATTTTTTTTTTTTTTTTATAAAAATCAGCATATCACTTGAGAAGACGATAAAACTGTATTATCTTTTCAGTCTTAATTGATTTGCAAAACATTTGGTATGTTGAATTAGCAGAGTAGAAACAAGTAGTGATGTAATGGTGACAGAACTTTATTACACATGAATAGCGCTCTCTTCCTGACTGAGGTGCCCTTGAGCAAGGCTCTGAAACACCAACTGCTCCCCGGCACCGCAGCTTAAATGATGCCCACTGCTATGTGTTCACAGTGTGTGTGTGTGTGTGTATGTTCACTGCTGTGTGTGTGTACTTGGATGGGTTAAATGCAGAGCATGAATTCCGAGTATGGGATACCACACTTGGCAAATGTCATGACTTTCACTTTTTTTTTTTTTCTTGTGCATCATTGCAAATTTTTTTTACAGTTAAAAATGTAATAAACCATTTAAACTATCAGACCTTATCACATGTTATTGAACCTGTGATGACGTTTAATGGTCACCAGCATCGTAAATCCTCTGAAGTTTTTCATATTTGTATTTTTATTATTTTATTTTAATGTATGTACATGTATAACATTATCTTTTTGTATTATATCACCTTTGCATCAAAAAAAAAAAAAAAAAAAAACTAAAAAGGCTAATGGGAGGGTGTTTCTAATGCAGCATCTATGGCAGGGATGGCAAATTTGACTAATTTCTCTCTTCTGTCTGCCTTTATCAGTCTCTTTAAATATTTACCTATTATTGAAAGTCACAAAAACACTATTGAGGAGTTTTTCTTTTGCTATTAGAGCAAATGGGAATGCACTTTTTTTTTCTTTTTTTTTGGTATTCTCCCATTCACTGCTCTTCAAGTTAACCCAACTATGATGACTTTCACTGCTGAGAAACTGTAACCGTAAATGTAAAAAGGGTCCATTTCAAATATTTTAATGATTTAAAGTAATAGGGCAAGTTATTTGCCTCTTGTTTTAATATGGATATCATATAGAGTACTTTGAAAATCAATCACACAAAAGAACGATTGAGGATTGTAGCTGCTTGACTTGCTAAATGCTCTCTTTAGTTGTTTTGACATCATTATTATTATTATTATTATTATTTTAATTCAATAGAGCAGTGGTTCCCAAACCTGTCCTGGCGTACCCCCAACACTGCACGTTTTCTTTGTCTCCCTAATTAAACACATCTGATTCAACTCATCAGCTCATTAACCAATGTGATAATGAGCTGATGAGTTGAATCAGATGTGTTTAATTAGGGAGACAAAGAAAACGTGCAGTGTTGGGGGTACGCCAGGACAGGTTTGGGAACCACTGTAATAGAGCCATAACAGATCACGTCCTGGTAATTCTCTTCCAAATCTGTAGGGGTCAGTCTCTTCAGGTAGAGAGAGAGTATGACTCCAGGTATAAAAGACAAGGAAGAGAGAGGTAGACGCTGAGACCATACTGTGGTTTTTCTTTGAGGAACTATTTCGTCTGCACTCATCAGAATCTGTGATACTGAGGCTGTTTACTCCAACTGGATTTGCCCCTACACATTTTAGCATTTGGATATTTTTTTGACCCTTTTTGGACTATATTTTTGTTTGCTTTTGGACGGGAACCATTACTAGAACTGTTTGTTTAAGGAAGGTAAAGGCCTCAAACTCAACCCAGTCATTAATTTCATAATTTGATCTCTATTTAAGGGAATGTTTACAAAAAGACATGCAGAAATAACCTTCTCTTCTCAAATATTGCTATGTAGAAATATTCAGAGATGGGCAACTCACAGTCGGCTATAACATATCCAGGCTATACATTAGTGAGTGAAGATGAGCAGATGATCCTGGTGAAAAATGAAGGTGGCGATCAGTTTGTCATTGAAATGTTCAACACAGGACAGGTAAGATGAGAACGTAAACTTTGAAATGATATATATGTTAAGCTTTATTAAAAAGAGAGGAATTATGATATACGTCTATATGTCTATTTTTAGGAAAATGATTTAAACTTTCTCTTACAACTCAATCATCCACACATCGTCCATCACAAGGAAGTCATCGCAGGTTGGAAGAAACTTTAAATAATTCTGTTAACACATCTTAAATTGTAGGATTATATTTATTCTCACTGACAGTAGTTTGATCACTTTAATGATTTAAAATACTGTACTGAGTGAATCTGCTTTCAGGTCCTGACTGTCTGTATCTTGTACTGGAGCTCTGTGAGGGTGGAGATCTTGTTCAGAAAATCAAACACAAATCACAGGCAGCAGATACATTTTCTGAGATTGAGGTACAGTATGTTTCAGATTTAAATATAGTCAAATTTAAAACATCACTGTTTAATACTATAATGATGTGCTTAACTGCATGTAAAACTCATTACTTATCCACGGTTTAATCTCACAGCACGTTGAATATCGAAACATGGTTATCATGCCAGGTCAGAAAAGCAGCAGTTAGGAAATTACCACTGTAATAAGATCATTAAAACATTGGTGATAAATCTCTTCATGCAGACTATATTTAATAGGATGTTGGGTGCTTATTCTATTCAAACTAATCATAAAAAAATGTGTTAAAAATTAAAAACTTTTGCAAACCTTTCTGATTTGTAAATTCATATTTTATTGACTTGCAGATTTTGGACTGTACTGTGAAGATCTGCATGGCATTAAAGCACCTGCACGATCGACAGATCCTCCATAAAAACCTGCAGCCAAAGGTATAAATATAACACAATCCATTGAGTCTGAAAGCTATGTTTGACAGTGTAGGAATTTGTGTATATATATATATATATACAAATTCCTACACACACACACACACACACACACATATATATATTAATGTTTTTGAAAGAAGTTTCTTCTGTTCATCAAGCCTGCATTTATTTGATAAAAAAAAAAAAAAACATTATTTTTGTGAAATATTATTCCAACTTAAAATAATAGTTTTCTATTTGAATATACTTTAAAAAAAAATAATTTATTCCTGCATCATTCCTCCAGCTTCAGTGTCACATGTAACATCAGTCGATCACATGATCATTTAGAAATCATTCTAATATTCTGATTTATTATGAGTGTTGGAAACAGTTCTGCTGTCTGATATATTTGATGAATTAAAGGTTAAAAAGAACAGCATTTATTAAAAAAAAAAAAAAAAAAAAATTCTAATAATATATATATTATAATAATATATTTTCTTTACTATCACTTTTTATCAATTCAATTTAAGATACTTGCTGAATTAAAAAAAAGAAAGAAAAAAAATTACTGACCCCAAATTACTGACCAGTAGTGTATATTGTTATTACAAAATATTTATATTTTAAAAACATAGCTTCTTTCCAACTTTGATAATGAATCATCATATTAGAATGATTTCTAAAGGATCATGTGATAACGATCCTAAACATTCAGCTTTGCATCACAGAAATAAAAGATAATTTAAAGTATAATCAATTTAAAAACAATTATTTTAAATTGTAATAATATATCACAATATTACATTTTTTTTTCTGTATTTTTGATCAAATAAATGCAGGCTTGATGAGCAGAAAAACTTCTTTCAAAAACATTAAAAATAGTAATGTTTCCAAACTTTTGGTCTGTACTGTATGTATGTGTGTGTGTGTGTGTGTGTGTGTGTGTGTGTGTGTGTATATATATATATATATATATATATATATATATATATATGTTTCCACCACAAACATGAGAGCCTAAAATGTTTTAGAAAAAAAGTATATGCAATCAAACAATTTTGTAAAAGTTGGAGACTGTATGAATAGTTTGACTGTGGCTGATGTTACTTACTCATATTGCAATCCACTTGTTCCCAGTAGCCACACATTTACAAAACATGTTTTCTTTTGACAGAGCTTATTTTTCACTGCATGTGGTATCATTCGTCTGGGACAGTTTGGAAACAGTTATGAACGGTATTGAGCAGCTGTACTTCAAAACAATGCATTGCACACCCTTCAGCAAAAAATAATGCATGTAGTTCATATGATGAACATAATATGTTACATTTATTTCTAGGTCCACTGCTGCACACACAACAGACACTGAAGCTCTTGTATATGTTGCACCTGAGAATTTGAGTGGCAGACCGTATGATGAGAAAACGTAATACAAGAATTGCAACATTTTCTTGCTTTATGATTTTCCAAATCAAAGTATTTAAAACCCTTTATAATATTCACTTTCTATTTCAGTGAAATCTGGAGGTTGGGATGTGTCATCTATGAGCTGTGCAAGCTGAAGAGTGCGGTGAGATTTAGTCCTTTGTGTAACTAAATGCATTGAGTTTGTAATATATTGCAGAAATGAAAAGCTTTCAGACTGTACAATTTGAAATCTTTCATACGTTATCTAGCTTTTATCTAAAGTTTTTATTATTGTACAATATTTACACACACACACACACACAAATACTGTATAATGCCAATAATGTATACAACAGCACATTATATTTTGAAGTGGTTGGATGGGTGTTTTTTTTATGCATTATTTTAAGATCCCACCAACTGGTTAACTCATATAGTTATTCCTCTTAGTTTAAAGCAAGAAACCCAGTTGAGATTGTTACAAAGATACTCACCTGCTCCTATGAAGCTCTTCCCAACACCTTTTCTGAGGATCTTCATCAGCTTGTGAAAGACACACTTCAGAAGGATCCAGAGCACCGGCCATCTGTCAATGAGATCCTGAAGAGGCCTTTTATCATCGAACACCTTCATACAATGGTAAGTTATTTTACTGATGTTTACATTTTACTTTTACGAAATGAGAAAGTCAGTTTTCAAGACATGGGCATTGATATTAACCATGTGATAACTTTTCAGATCATGCAAACTATTGATGAGCTTTATAAGTCTCTAGATGTAATGAGAAACCTGGCCGATGGTTTGGAGACGGTCCACTTCAACACAACTGTCAGCAGTCTCACAGGAGGAGTAGTAGGTCTGGCTGGAGGAATCACATCTATAATTGGACTTATTCTCACGCCATTCACTCTCGGAGCCTCTCTGATAGTGACAGGTGTGGGAATTGGTACGGCAGTCGCTGGTGGAATAACAGCTGGAGCCAGCAACATTACAAACATGGTTAACCAGCAAACAAACAGACAAAAGATAAAAATGATCTTAACAGAGTTCCAGGAGAAAATGACCTCCATTATATGCTGCATAGAAAACATCTCAACAGCAGTGGAAATGCTACAAAATGAGTTTTCAACAAGCAGTGGGTCACTTTCCAATCCACAATCCGGGATGAGAGTAGGAGCTCGACTTGGACGAGGCCTGGGAGGAATCCCGGAGCTTCTTCGTTTAACTCAAGTCATAAATGTGGGGAAGATTGCAGCTCAGGCTGCAAGAGCAGTTCGTGCGGCTGAAGCAGTTACAGGGGTTTTATCTGCACTTTTCATAGCTGTTGACGTCTTCTTCGTTTTTCTTGACTCCAGAGAAATCCACAATATCCGCAGAGATTGTGCTTTACAACGGAGTCGACAAGAATCCACCAGCAACCAAACCACTGTGTTAAATGACCGGACACCGAATAACAGCGACACAACAAACCTGCTGCCTTCAAACACTGATCAAGCAGAAGAGCTGAAGTCTGAGACCATGAAATTTGTGACAAAAATAAAAGAGACTACAGAGGAGCTTCAGACAATTCTGGATACGCTACGAGACACACTGAACCCAAACTCTGAGACAGCAAACACAGAAAATTGAGAATTTGTTATTTAATCATAGATAAATGATTTTTGTTTATTTTTTATGTAGTAGTAGAAGCTGTTGTAGTACAATATTACAATGCAATAAATAATGCATCTAGTTCATATGATTAACATAATATGGACTATCTATTTCATAATATATTCCATTTATTTCTAGGTCCAGTGATGCGCACACACAACAGAAACTAAAAAGTGAAAATGAAGTGACATATAGCCCATACTTGGAATTTGTGCTCTGCATTCAACCCATCCAAAGTGGATACACACAGCACTGAGCACACACTGTGAACACACACCCGGAGCAGTGGGCTGTCATTTATGCTGATGTGCCCAGGGAGCAGTAAGGGGTTTGGTGCCTTGCTCAAAGGCACCTCGTTCGTGGAATTCAGGGTAGAGAGAGTGCTGTCCAATCACTCCCCCCACCTATAATTCCTACTTTCGTAGTCAGGGGAAGGAGGAGGCGGGAATTGGTGGACATTAAACGAAACTTTATCAATCAAATAAACACAAAACAATCAATAATTGTGGAACTCCAGTAAGGCGTTCTGCTATTTTATTCACTTAAACGTTGAATGAAATATTTTCTATTTAATACTCGAGACCGGTGAGTGGCGCAGGTGTTGCTGATTTCCAATTACTCCAACGGCCTCAACCCGTTCCCAAGGCTCTTGTCCCTGCCCTACTTGTCACAAACTTTTTTTACTGTCCAAAAATATAAATTTGACACAATCCCTAAACCTGCCCATAATTTATTCCCCAAATCAGTGGGAAATGATATCTGATTAACAAGGGTGAAGAAGCACCTAACCCTGATTGTAAGCCTAAAACAGATATTTCCTGAAAAATTGATAATATTTTTCCAGGATAAACAAGGAAGTTGATTCAGGAACATGTTATTTTAAAGAAATCATGATCACCATAATCCGTGCCGACCTGAGACTCAAATTCACAACCTTTGGATTACAAGTCTGAATCTCTGATGAACAGCCTGTTTGAGTTTATATGCAGTTTTCAATAAATTGCCTACTCTCTATTTTTTGTTTCTTGCTCCTATTTCTTCTTTTGGTATTTTGAAGCAAGGGCTCTGCCTCGCACTTCTAGAGGGCCTCGCTCCTGGTCTGCATTTTATGTTGTCTAATTTTTAGAACTGTTTTTCCACCCAACATTGATTAAAAAAATGCTAGCTGTCGATCAAATATGCATAATCAAGGGCAAATGTAAAAATAAAATCTTAAAATAATAATTTTAATTTCAATATTCCGCACCACAATTCTGCGTACTCGTGCCAATTAGTGTTTACTCTAGCTAGCTGCTCACTCTTTGAGGAAAAAAAATGTCAGGTGCTGTGCCTTGCATGAGAACACGACGCAATTTTGTAAATATGAGTCGGTGGTGAGAAAAGGAAAATAATTAAAAAGAAAGAAGAATTTAAGAAGTCATTGAGAGAATCACTGGATACATTTGTCAATGCCAATATTACACCATGCAGCTCAACTTACACAATTACTGAGGCTAATCAGGCTACCGTGTTGCAAGGACATGTAGTTCAAGGTGAGGGATAAGTTTAATAAGTGGTTGTGTACAGGTGCTGGTCATATAATTAGAATATCATCAAAAAGTTGATTTGTTTAACTAATTCCATAAAAAAAAAATTGTATATTCATTCATTACACACAGATTGATATATTTCAAATGTTTATTTCTTTTAATTATGATTATTATAAATGACAACTAAGGAAAATCCCAAATTCAGTATCTCAGAAAATTCAAATATTGTGAAAAGGTTCAATATTGAATACACCTGGTGCCACACTCTAATCAGATAATGAACTCGAAACACATGCACAAGCCTTTAAATGTTCTCTCAGTCTAGTTCTGTAGGCTACACAATCATGGGGAAGACTGCTGACTTGATAATTGTCCAAAAGATGACCATAGACACAAAAGGTCATTGCAAAAAAGGCTGGCTGTTCACAGAGCTCTGTGTCCAAGCACATTAATAGAAAGGTAAAGGAAAAGATGTGGTATAAAAAAGTGTACAAGCAATAGGGAAAACCACACCCTGGAGAGGATTGTGAAACAAAACCCATTAAAAAATGTGGGGGATATTCACAAAGAGGGGACTGCTGCTGGAGTCGGTGCTTCAAGAACCACTACACACAGACTTATGCATGCCATGGGTTTTAGCTGTCGCATTCATTGTGTCAAGCCACTCTTGAATAACCGACAGTGTCAGAAGCATCTCTCAGACAAAAAGAACTGGACTGCTGCTGAGTGGTTCAAAGTTATGTTCTCTGATGAAAGTAAATTTTGCATTTCCTTTGGAAATCAGGGTCCCAGAGTCTGGAGGAAGAGAGAAGAGGCACTCAATCCACATTGCTTGAGGTCCAGTGTAAAGTTTTCACAGTCAGTGATGGTTTGAGGTGCCATGTCATCTGCTGGTGTTGGTCCACTGTGTTTTCTGAGGGTCCAAGTTCAACGCAGCCGTATATCAGCAAGTTTTAGAGCACGTCATGCTTCCTGCAGCTGACCAACTTTATGGAGATGCAGATTTAATTTTCCAACAGGACTTGGCACCTGCACACAGTGCCAAAGCTACCAGTACCTGGTTTAAGGACCATGGTATCCCTGTTGTTAATTGGCCAGCAAACTTGCCTGACCTTAAATTAGAAAATCTATGGGGTATTGGGAAGAGGAAGATGCAATATGCCAGACCCAAGAATGCAGAAGAGCTGAAGGCCACTATCAGAGCAACCTGTTCTCTCATAACACCTGAGCAGTGCCACAGACTGATTGATTCCATGCCACGCCACATTGCTGCAGTAATTCAGGCAAAAGGAGTTAGATGAATGAAGTTTCCAAACTGTTACTGTAAAATCATCCTGCTACTTGCGCACTTGACCCAATCCCCACTTACCTCCTTCAAGTGATCTCTTCTTCAGTCATACCTTCACTTACTTGACCAGTGGCAGCCGGCCCGGGCTCAAGCTACAAGCCTCTCCCGTCTGGCCAAACACTGGTTACTTGCTGGGGTCCCACCTTGCACCAGGTAGCGGAGCGCGTTGTGGTTGACCGCCTCCTGCGCGCCCTTCCCCGCCCGCTACGTCAGGCAGCCGGTATGCGAAACCCGGCCAACATGGACGAACTGGTCGAGGCCATATAGCTGGCGGAGGCCACCCACACCGGGAGGTAGGGGAGAGAGCGGACACAGAGGTGAGAGATTTCTTCGCAAGATTCGGCTAACCCTTTCTTTTGTTGTGCCTGCAGAGAGCAGCGTGTGACCGCCAGCCCCAACGCCCACGGCAGAGCACAGACCCACACTGCACCAGCGCACCCATAACAAGGAAGCAGAGCACCGAGGACCAAGCCGTCTCACGACAACGACATTTCACCACAGTTTTCCTTAATAAAATCCACCTTCGGGGAACTTATCTTCATCCTCGAGACATGTCCTACTTCACCCCGCCACAATATATATATATTCATACACAGCTTGTGTAGCAAGATTGTATTCAATTTCAACAATTTCTTCCATTTTACGTTAAAATTACATTTGAAATTTGAAATAATTTTAAACATGAACAAATGGTTGAATTGTGAAATTAAAACTGCCAGTAGGTGACAGCAAGTGTATGTTAACAAGTGAGTCATTGAGATTCAAGCAATTCATTCAAATGGCTGATTCATTAAGAAACAAAGCATTTGGCTGTAATAATGAGTGAATCACTGAATAATTTATGCAACCGATTCATTCAAAAAGTTGATTCATTCTGTAACGAAGACAGGAGCAGGATGCAAAAGCATGAGTGCTTTTTTAAGTAGGTGAATAACAGCGGCCAGTAAGTATTCTTGTAAGTATTATTAGCAAGTATATTTATTATTGCATTCAATAAGTAAACACCATCCATTGCTACTCTTATGAAAAATCAGTATACTTAGTTCTTCTGTACCTTGAACCCTAACTAGTAGATAATCAATAGTAGTTCTTCAGGAGGCATGACAGAATACATTAGTTATTGATTAGCTAACTGTTACTTAACATAATCATAACATTATATTACATACTGATTAATTAACACATTTTCCTTAGTAGTTAACAGGAGTAAGTTAAGTCTTAATGAATAATCACCTGTTAGTTCTTCAATAATTCCTTACAAGTTATGTAGTAAGTAAGAAACAGTATTCTAAAGTGTTACCCAAAGATGTAGTACATGTAGAAAATAATAAATTTATAGAACCAAGTTCCAATCCTGAAGAATCATAATTTATTATAACTTAAAATAGTAAGTGTAATACACAAACTAATTTAGTTCACAATGATTATGTTACTTAAATACATGAGACTGGGATTTCACTTCCAGAAGCTGCATAGAACCAGCCAAACAGTTTTGGGTGCAAATTATTGCGTGCAATATTTTTGCAGCTGAGACTGAAACAATTTTATCTGTAATCGATCTTTAAACACAGGAAAGTTTCATGTAAACAGGATATATGCTTATATCTGATATATTTTTCCTCGCTGCAATACAATACTTGCAGACATGCAACTGCAGTTGTTAATACTCCATACTCCTAGTCACATTTAACAACTAAACGACTGTCTGTGTTTGTCATTGTTTACTTTGCTAGGTAAATAATATTTGTCATTTATTCAAGTAAGATAAACATGGTCTACATCATGTCTAGTTTATTGATTGTTATCCATGCTAAAACCATGCAAAAAAAAACAAAAACAAAAAAAAAAACGTTTTTTCTATTAAAGTTCAACCAAAAAAAAATTAAAGATAAGATATTTTAGATTTAGTCCAAGAGCTCTCAGTCCCTCCATTGAAATTGAATGTCCATAGTCCAGAAAGTTAATAAAAACATAGTCAAAGTAGTCCATGTGACATCAGAGGGTCAGTTAAAATTTGTTGAAGCATCGAAAATACATTTTGGTCCAAAAATAACAAAAAAATATGACTTTATTCAGCATTGTCTTCTCTTTCGGGTCTGTTGTGAGCACATTCACAACACTGCAGTGTAGTGATGTCTGATTCGCGAATCATTCGATTTAACCAGTTCTTCTTAGTGAATCGGTTGTACCAGTTCATCAAATCGAACTGTCTTTTGAAACAGTTTGTGTCTCCAATACGCATTAATCCACAAATCACTTGAGCTGTTAACCTTTTTAATGTGGCTGACACTCCCTCTGAGTTCAAAGTAACCAATATCCCGGAGTAATTCATGCACTCAAACAGTACACTGACTGAACTGCTGTGAAGAGAGAACTGAAGATGAACACTGAGCCGAGCCAGATAATGACTCTTTCTCGAGTCAAGAACCGTTTCTGCCGGACGCGTCCGATTCGTGAACTGAGGAGCTGATGATACTGCGCGTGTGTGATTCAGTGTGAAGCAGACCGACACACAGACCATCTGAACCAAACCGAACTGATTCTTTTGGTGATTGGCAACAGACCCGGAAGAGAATACAAAGCTGAATAAAGTCGTACGCTGAGTCCCAATTCGCCTACTTATACTACGACGTAAAAGTATGTACTTTTTTTTGTGAGGAAAAAGTACATACTTTTGAGTGTGTAGCAAAAGAGTATGCACGCTCTGGGACATACTTCGATGACGTCTTGCAACGTGAACGACAACCTGGTTGCCTAGTTACGCACACCACAACTGTTAACGTTTCATTCATTCTTTATGTCCAATAAAATGGTATTTACTATTCCCATCTTTTTTCCTCATTGTTTTTTTTCACAATACATTTTACAATGTGTTCTTCTACCAAGTTGAGGAGTGAAGAAGCAGGGCTGCGTCGTCATAGAACCAAACGCAGGTCGTTTGTGAGGCCCCAGGTTCTGACGTTCATGTGCAATGTGTGTAACAAAATACAACTTTTATTAGTTATTAAAATCGCATTCGATTTTTTGCACAGCCCTATATATCATAACTAACCTGCTCTGTCTAGTCTGTTGGTCTCCGTGTCCTCTTTTCTTCGTGGTTTTTCTGTGCGTGAAAAAATTGATGTGTGGCGTGAAAGCGTGTGAAAAGAGTCAATTGCGTGTGTCTCACGGTGAATGCTTGAGAGTTGGCACATTAGTTCTCAAGCAGAATAAAGGACAGGTTGATTATTGCTGTTTAGCGTTTGTATTAATCTATGATGTGTCCCTGTTTGCATACAGGGACATAAAAAAAATAATTAAAAGTGATACGTGGACCAAGGTGTCTGAGATTGTTCATTTTAAGTAAAGGATCCTAATATTTCGTCCACAACAATATTTAATGAGGTTATAACTCCTTGTGGTTAGTCTGCACGAGATCAACAAGCTTGTTTGCTTTGCAGCCGCTTTATATACAAAATAAGCATTCGATCTACGTTAGAGCGTCTGAGCGCTCACAAATCTTTCTGCAGTGTCGTGAGCAGAGCGGCAAGAGCGATTTTTGACGCTCTAGACGCCGGCGGTGTGAACGCACAGTTAGGCTTCAGCTATGGCTGTAGTGTTGTTGTGAAAGTAGGGGCGGAGCATAGAGACTTTGCCGTTTCTCGTTTGTTACTCTAGAGTAGACCAATTCACTTTATTGAGGCATACTGCCCCCATCTGGTATGGAATGTGGAGTATGACTTGATTTTTTTTGCCAAACATTACAGATGGCACCTTTAAGCGAGTCTTAATGTTAAGTGAACTTCACTAAACAGATGTGTGTGTGCCGCGCAAACCAGCAAAAAATAAAGATGCAAACATGTAGACATGTAGACAAGTAGACAATGTATCCGTATCTAAGCTGACTAGCCTACTCTTGAGAGAGAACTGATCTGGTTTTTGAGAGACTGAGACGCGCAGCGCGGCTGTTTGATTGAGCGCGCTGTGTTTATTCCATTCATTCATATCATATCGTAGCCTAAGCTTTAAATATTTGCCTTTTAAATATATACAAATACTATAATCTGTATGATGTATTATTATAGGTATAATTACTCTTGCAATGCTTTGATTTTCTGAGAGACGCACAGAGAGGCGACAACAATGCGGTGTTTGATTTGCGCTCTTTTCACTCATAAAGTTTACATTCATTCACTTCTGGCACTGATCCTCTGGCTCACCTGTTATCTAGCAAATAACAGACTGTGTCAGCTTCAGCCGAGTATTCAGGCAGAATTATTAGTTCTCCGTTATTCATTTTTTAATAAGGTATTGGGCTTCAGGCACAGCCCTAATTATTACATTACATATTTTATTTTTTACATGCAACATAGAAACTGGTCATACAAAGTAGCAGCTCCACGCAATATTGTAATCCTAAAATTCACGTATTAAGTAAATAAAATGAAAATAAAGTACATAAAAATAATTTGACCTTACAGCTCCAAACTTTGTTCTAGAGGGCCAGTGTCCTTTATAGTTTAGCTCCCAGGGTCGGACTGGGGGTAAAACCAGTACTCATTACCAGGGCCCCAAAGGAAGAGAGGGCCCTTGAAAAGTATGAAGATGAAATATATTTTAGTTTACCTGGATATTTTCATGGGTGGGGGGCATGAGGGCCCATCAGGACTGCCTATGCATAGGACCCGGGATCTTGTGTAACGCCCCTGTTAGCTTCAACCCTAATTATACACACTTGAACTATCTAATCAAGCTCTTACTAGACACACTAGAATATTCCAGATAGGTGTGTTAAGGCCAGTTGGAGCTAAACTTTTCAGGACATTGGCCATCCAGGATCTAGTTTGGAGACCCCGGTCCTACAGAGTTGCTTTTTGATCATTACAAATAATAATGTAAAATTATTTTCTTAGAATAGGAGATATGCTGTCTCTCGCATCGCATACATTATCAGTAGTTAAGTATGTGGTCTTGAAGAGGACCCTTTTTTTCTCTCATTTGGACTCGGTCTTGACTTGGACTCGATACTTTTGGACTTGACTTGGATTCGAACCTCTTTGGACTCAGTCTTGACTCGACTAGTCCTGGACTTGGACTTGACTTGGACTCGACATAGCTGGACTTGACTACAGCTCTAATGGACATTATACCGTACACACAGTTTCAATGGAGGGACGGAGAGTTTTTGGACTAAATCTAAACTATATTAAACTGTGTTCCGAAGATGAACGGAAGTCTTACCGGTTTGGAACGACATAAGGGTGAGTTATTAATGACATAATTTTTCATAATTACTAGAATGTTTTAAATAATTTATTTTTAACTACAAGAACATTACAATGTATAATAGAGCTTTAAGAAATTCAATTTTTTGTGTCATAGCTGCATATTAAATTAAAAAATGTGTTTGTAATCATTAATTTATAAAAATGTGTCTAGTTATTGATTTTTACAATTTAATTTGAATAATTACTGTTCATTTCATATTTGACTAATGCCACTAATCTGGGGGTTGCCACTAATCACTAAATTGGGGAAGCTGTGACCTAGTGGTTAGAGAGTGTCTTCTAATCCTAAGGTTGTGGGTTTGAGTCTTGGGCCGTCAATTCCACGACTTAGGTGCCCTTGAGCAAGGCACTGAACCCCCAACTGCTCCCCGGTCGCCGCAGCATAAATGGCTGCCCACTGCTCTGGGTGTGTGTTCACTGCTGTGTGTGTGTACACACTTTGGATGGGTTAAATGCAGAGCATAAATTCTGAAGTCACCATACCTGGCTGTATGTTACTTCAGGCAGAGCTGGTATGTAAAGGAGAAAATTCATCATTTACTGACTTCATCACTCTTGCAATCAAGATTGATAATTTGATGAGACAGTCTCTGCAAGGAAGATATGTGAGGGAAATACCGCCTGTTATCCCAACGGTAATTAAAACTATAACGACCGATACCGCCAAGTTCAGGGAAGAACCCATGCAAGTCAACTTTCCCAAACTCTCTGAAAGTGAACGAGCATGACGATGCCATCTCCATCTCTGTTTCTACTGCGGTGAACCAGGCCATCTTTGCCAGAGATGTCCACACAAGGCCCAGAAACCCATTTTGGTAAATATGGAACACTTGTCATTACCAACCCTTCAAACTTCCCTTTACTTTGAAAACTGAAGAACTGTCCATCTCATTGACAGCAATGATCAACTCCGGAGCTGCATTAAATCTCATTCATGAAGGTATCGTATAACTTACCCGTCCAACCGTGTGACCCACCCATTAAGATCAAAAGCCATCAACAACACAGCAATCAGAACTGGAATAATTCAGCAAACCAAGACACTTACATTGCAAGTGGGGTTATTTCACCAGGAGTCCATATCCCTCTACGTTGTTAACTCTCCTAAGCATTGAGTCATCCTAGGATTCCCATGGCTGTCAATTCACGACCCCATCCTGTCCTGGCATCAGGGTGAGTTGACCAAGTGGTCAGCATTTTGTGAAAGTCACTTTTTCTCATCAGTTCCCCAGCGTTGCTGTATCACTAGTGTTGAAAGTCCCTCGAGTACCAAGACTGTCAACATTCCCCCCCCCCCCCCCTGTTATGATGACCTAGAAGAGGTCTTTAGCAAAACTAAGGCAACACAACTACCACCTCATCGTCCCTGGGACTGTAGTATTGATTTACTCCCCAATGCCATGCCTCCCAAGAGTCGTGTTTATCCCTTATCTCGAACAGAATCCCAAGCCATTGAGGATTATATTGAGGAGGCCCTGAGTTCAGGGTTCATCCGACCTTCCACTTCTTCAGCTGCAGCAGGGTTCTTCTTTGTGGAGAAAAAGGATGGAGGACTCAGGCCCTGTATTGATTATCGAGGATTAAACTATGTCACAATAAAATTCTGCTATCCTTTGCCATTGGTCCCTTCAGCTCTGGAACAGCTCCGTGAAGCGAGGATTTACACCAAACTAGACCTACGAAGTGCATACAACCTCATTCGCATCAAAGAGGGCGACGAGTGGAAGACTGCCTTCCTTACCACAAGAAGGCACTATGTGTATAAGGTCATGCCGTATGGACTTGCCAATGGTGCTGTTTTCCAGTCCTTCATGAATGAAATCTTCCGTGACTTGCTGAACCAGTACGTAATTGGCTACATTGATTCTCAGCTACTCCAAGTCTGAAGCAGAACACGTTAACCATGTCCTCACTCGGCTCCTGAAGAATAACCTGTACGTCAAGGCAGAGAAATGTGAGTTTCACATCAAGCAGACATCATTCCTGGGTTATCACATTAGTCATCAGGGTGTCAAGATGGACGAGGCCAGGGTCAAGGCAGTAACGGAATGGCCCCAACCTTCCACCGTCAGGGAACTTCAGAGATTCCTTGGATTTGCTAACTTTTACAGAAGGTTCATCAGAAATTACAGCATGGTTGCATCACCACTGACATCACTCCTCAAGGGAAAACCTTTCAAACTCAGGTGGAGTGAGGAGGCCACTCAAGTGTTCAACATCTTAAAAGTTAAATAAACCATGGTTTAGCACCCTGACCCCAACTTACCCTTCATCGTGGAAGTAGATGCCTTGGACTCAAGAATTGGGACCGTACTCTCCCAGCGCCACGGTCAACCAGGTAAATTGCACCCTTGTGCATTCATTTACAGGAAGTTAATGGCAGCTGAACAAAACTATGATGTGGGGAATAAGGAACTCCTGTGAATGAAAGCAGCGATAGAGCAATGGAGGCACTGGCTCGAGGGAGCAGTCCACCCATTCCAAGTGATTACCGATCATAAAAACCTGGAGTACATTAAAACGACTCAATCCCTGCAAGCTTATTGTCCCACTTCTTCACACGCTTCCAATTCACAGTGACTTATTACCCAGGAAGTAAAAACAGTAAAGCAGATGCTCTATCCAGGCAGTATGATCTTCTCATGGACAACAAAACCCCAGAATACATTCTTCCTCCATCGGTAATCATTGCCCCAATTACCTGGGATATCATGGAGGAGATCCAATGGGAACAGATCCAAGATCCAGCTCCTACCAACTGCCCCCCTAACCTCCATTATGTTCCACAAGGTCTGGAACAGTCTCACCTCTGGTTATCATCCACAAGCCAATGGTCAGGTGGAAAGGTCCTATTGCAGCAGAAAACGGCATCGATGGTCAGAATTCCTCCCATGGGCAGAGTATGCACAGAACTCACTGACTCATTCATCAACAGGTCTGACCCCTTTCCAGTGTGTCCTCGGATACCAACCCCCTATGTTCCTGTGGTCTGGCGAACCATCATCAGTCCCCGATGTGGATGACTGGATTCATCGGAGCGAGAGGGTGTGGGACAGTGCCCACTACCGCCTCCAACGATCTGAGTACAGGAACTCCAGGCCAACAAGCGACGTCAGCCACATCCTCCCTACCAACCAGGACAATGGGTCTGGCTCTCTATATGGGATCTCAAGTTGCGGCTACCAAGCAGGAAGCTCAGCTCAAGGTACGTTGGCCATTTCAAAATTCTACGAAGAATCAATGAAGTAACGTACCAATTAGAGCTTCCTGCTAATTACCGTATCTATTCCTCCGTCCATGTCTAACTGCTGAAACCGGTCCACACGGATGCTGACCCAAATCATGAGGCTCAAGAGCCACCGCTGCCACTGGACATTGATGGAGCACTGGCCTACAAGGTCAAGGAATTAACTGGACTCGAGAAGGAGAGGGGGTCATCTCCAATATTTTGTGGACTGGGAGGGCTATGGACCTGAGGAGAGGTCATGGGTAGCCGCCAGCGACATTCTGGATCCGTCTCACATGGATGACTTCCATCGAACCAGACCCGATCGACCAGTGCCACGACCATGGGGACGTCCTACTGCTCGATTGAACTGATGTTTGTGTTTGACCTGTTTGCCTGCCTACTCGTCTCTGCCTACTGGATTACCCTTGTGTATGTTGAAAGATCAGACTGCCATTACGGTACTGACACTTTGCCTGGTTACACAACTCTGATTGTAAGATCTTCCCTTAATAAACGCCTGCAAATGGATTCACATTCTGCCTCAGCCTCTTCGTTACAACTGTATAAAACTAAAACAAAAAAGAAGAAAAAGAAAAAAGGGGGTCACTGACTGTCAGAAATGGCTGCCAAAAGACCTAGTTTAGATGCTCTAAAAATGCAGGGATAAAAAAAACAGCCATTTCTGGGATATTTAGCACTCCAGCGCCAGGTAATTATTGAACGGAGTGAAGCTTGTTTAAAAGAATATATTAATATGTAATGTATTTTTTAATTATACTTTTAATTAATAGTACTGTATTCAATATAGTGAATTTAAAAATCATTTAACACTATTACAGGTTTCTTTTTTTATAAACAACAAAAACAAAAGCTGACAAAAAGGGTTATTTTGTGGTTTTACCACTCATCAGTGTTTATATCAGTTCTGTAATCAATAATCAGAGTTGTTTAATCAATATTGTTTAATTTAGTGTTATAAATATGTAATGATATCTTACAGTAAGTTTTGTTCTAATGTAACAAGTATTTTACTGGGTTATACACAATTTGATGCTTTTGTGTGGGCTTATGTAGTGTGCTTTCACATGTGCCCAACAAAATGACCCACAACCTTATAAGTTTATGAAGAAATCCATGTATTCATAAACTTCTCACTAAATTATTGTCTGACAAACTACTTCCTCTTACCGCTGCTTTCTGATGATTCTGAGAATAATTGCTCCGAGTCATTTCACAGAATTGTACAAAGGCGAGCAAGTGTGAAACGGGTCAAGTGTCAAAAAAGCTGCAAACTTTTATGCAGGAGTGCTCACAGTCAGTTGGTTTGTGGTGTAGAGGCAGACAAAAGTACAAACAATGCTTCACCTGCACAAACTATTTCCACCACGAGAGATAGCTGAAGTTGCGCCGTGATTCGACTCCGTGCCATGTCCTGTAAGTCAAAAGTGTAGGCCTACTTGTCAGAGTTCCACTCCATCTCAGATCACACGCACACAAAAAACTGCCTGTCAATGTGTGAGTATTAGCTTGAGCTCTTATAAGAAGTGCAATTGGACCAAGCACACCACACTCTATTATTCAACCATTTGTCCATGGATATATTTGCTCACCCCGATTGGCCTTTTTCTATGTAACCAATGTAGTAAAAGTTAAATTCTCACTTCGCTGAACTATTCACACTTTATATCATTGGAACAAGATGCCATATCCCCCAGCCCTAACATGCAGTAACATATGACAAGCTAGTTGATGAAAAACAACCGATTAAAAGGGGTCATATGATGAGATTTTATTTTTTCCTTTCTCTTCGGAGTGTTACAAGATCGGTAAAGTTGCGAAGACTAATGTCTCAGATCCAAAGAGATATTCTTTATTACCCCAAAAATGGCTTGTTTAAACAGTCCCCCACATCTCTACAACATTATGTGGAATATTTGCATAATGCCACCCAAATGTTCTGGCAAAGAAAGAAAGTGTGGTTTCATTAACCACAGTTAGTGCTGAAGCAGCCACACGAGGGAGATTCTGTGTGTATTTAGGCAACAGCAAATGCACTTTACTTTGGCCTTCCAAAAGTAGATGCTTTTAGGAATCTTAACAGCAACGCATTTTATGGACGACCATTTCGTGAACTGAAGAGAGGAGGTAATTCTGACTTTGCTACAACGATCTGGCGCTTCTGAGTCAGTTACTGTAAGTATGTTTTGTTATTAGTTGCTATTTTGCGCATAGTGTGTGTACAAGAGAGAGAAAGAGAGAGAGAGATGATCACACAGTGGAGTCAGCTGTATTAACTGTTTGTAGCTTGTGTACTGCAAACACATACAAGCGTCATTACTGTGTCACAAAACTCTGTTCCTCTTTCAGGCTTGAACTGATGGTGAAACTAAGGACATTATTTACTGTCTTTACATTCATGATGAAAGTTGAAGCATGCGATTATGGAAAGGGTTGTTTACATTTCAAATACGTGCTTTAGGTTTTCGGCCAATCAGAATGCACTGGGTGAGCTGGAAAATCAGAGCAGACTGCGCTTGCCGGAAGAAGGGGCCCCTTAGAAAATTACTGTTTGAAAGAGGCGGTTCATAGAGGAACTACAATAATTTACATTATATAAAAAATAATGTGTTTTTAACATTTAAGCATGACAAAAACATATTCTGTTACACAAAATAATAATCTTAAAAATAGCATCATATGACCCGTTTAAGATATTGTCATGGAGAAATTATGTCTGTTTGCCTATGAAATGGAAGACCAGTGGGAACCAAACCTTCAAGCTCCAAAAGAAACGTAGAGGTATGATCAATCTTAGTCCCCAGTCATTTTGTCTGATACCAAATTCTCAGACTTAAATTTATATAAATTATTACAATTAATTATTATACCAGTACAATAAATGAGCTGCCAGTTGTAACTGTAGCAGAATTAAATTGCCATCCACTAACCTGTTCTTCCAGTGAACAAGCAGTGTAATTTCATAAAAACTCTAGGAAAGGATATTTTTGGGGCCACAGAAAACAACTTTCTTACAATAGCCTAATACTGTATATTCTGACTCTGTGGTGGTCGGGAGAGTTTTCTCCCAGATGGAGATGTTGAAGCGCTAACAGAGACGTCAGCTGAGATCCAAGGATTGTTTTTGTATGTAAAGATAATGCTGAAGCCTCGTGTAGATTTAAGGGTTGCAGAAGTGTTATAGCTCCCTTTCTTATCTTCTCAGAATATAACAGAACTGCAGAATGACTGAGATGGGTCACTGATGTGAGAGCTTTATTTCATTTTGAGCTCACACCTCTGGGTTGTCACAGATCGAATCGTGACTTCCACTTTTGGAGAGAAAGTTTACAACTCTTTGTCTTAGAGGCATGGTATCTTGCATATGTAATTTGATTTGGTGTTGATGCAAAATTACTAAAGATTCTTAGAACATGAATACATTGCCTATGTACCAACATATAATATACAATCACATTTAGATCAGAAGACAAATGCATAGATACTAAACATGGTAAGATTACCTATAGGTAAGATTGCATAAACATGCATAAAACAGTATACAATATAAAAGCTACAATACAATGCAATATACAAGGACTGGAACAACATACAAAATGAGCTGAATTATATGTGTATTCATTCAAAGAAAGGTTTTCCTATGAAATAATTCGATAATTTTTTATGGGGCGTACAGTATGTGTCTGTAGAAGAGAGACTTGAGAAAGAGTTTCTCTACCTACTTTCCTTTGAGCAATATAACCAGTGTTATCAGATGGTTTGTCTTTGGTTGCCATGGAATCAGAGGGCTCTTCTTCTACCCTTTTGAGGTGTTGTATTTCGGGGAAGGGTCCATAGACCCTGATAGTTGGTCCTTTGGTTAGGTGAGGGGACATTAGATATAATTTGTTAAATATAACAAATAATTGTGTGGCTGAGTGGTGATAACTGGAAGTTTTTTTGATATCAGGAAAATATCAGGAGAAGATGGCTCCAAACATGTATACACAGTAATTGACTCCAGAGGGTTAAGAAAACATCTCTAAATATAGCACTTTTAGAAAACTACAGACCAGTATCATCCCTTCTTTCATTGCAAAGACTCTTAAGCGAGTTGTGTTCAACCAGCTTTCTATGTTCCTTGTACAGAACAACCTCCTGGACAGCAACCAATCTGGCTTCAAACGTAGCCACTCAACTGAGACTGCTCTGCTCTCGGTTACTGAAGCCCCGGACTGGCAAGAGCAGCTTACTGGACCTGTCTGCTGCTTTCGACACTGTTAATGCTCAGAAAGATAGGCATCTCTGGAACCGCACTCCTATGGTTTACAGTAAGTCCTATTTCTCAGATAATTCCTTCAGGGTGTCTTGGAGGGGTGAAGTTTCTAAGTCACAACTCTTTGCTACTGGGGTTCCTCAAGGCACAGTACTTGGACAACTCTTCACTTCCATCTACGTGACATCATTAGGATCTGTCATTCAGAAGCATGGCTTTTCCAATCACTGCTATGCTGATGACACTCAACTCTACTTCTCATTCCAACCAGATGACCCGATGGTAGCTGCTCGCATTTCAGCCTGTCTGAGTGACATTTCTAGCTGGATTAATGACCATCAACTTCATCTTAACCTTAACGAAGACAGAACTCCTGGTGATTCCAGTTAACCCATTGCTTCATCACTTCTCTATACAGCTGAGTTCGTCAACCATAACTCCTTCCAGGACAGCAAGAAACCTAGGAGTCGTGATGGATCATCAGTTAAGCTTCACAGACCACATTGCTACAACGACCCGGTCCTACAGGTTTGCCTTATACAACATTTAAGAAGATTAGACCCTTCCTGTCAGAGCAAGCCACCCAATTTATTGTCCAAGCTCTTGTTCTCTCCAGACTTGACTATTGTAAAGCTCTCCTGGCGGGCCTTCCTGCATGTACCATCAAGCCTCTACAACTGATCAAGAATGCAGCAGCGAGGGTTGTCTTCAATGAGCCAAAAAAGCTCACGTTACTCCTCTCCTCATCAGGTTACACTGGCTACCAATAGCCGCTCGCATGAAATTCAAGGTACGGATGCTTGCCTACAAGATGACCACTTGTACGACACCAACAAACCTAAACTGACTAGTTCAATCTTATGTGCCATCCAGAAGCTTGCGACGCAAGCGAACAAGGCCTTGTGGTGCCATCCCAAAGAGGTTCAATATCACTCTCACTGACCTTTTCCTGGACTCACAATCTCAATTTGAATAGCTGAGCCTTTACTCATTTTCAAAATAGTAGTTTTTGTGCAGGTGTGTCATTCTGTAATTCAAAAAAATATGAATAAGGTCTTGTTTACACTAATAGTCAAATGTAACCCAATTCAGATTTTTTGATCATATGTGACACAGATCGGATCTGTTCTATAAAAGTGTAAACAGGAAAAAAACACATGCATTTGGATATTACCACTACAATACATTGCTGTAGCTCAAACAGATGAACTGAATTGATATATATATATATATATATATATATATATATATATATATATATATATATATGTGTGTGTGTGTGTGTGTGTGTGTGTGTGTGTGTGTCTGTCTATATATATATATATATATATATATATATATATATATATATATATATATATATATATATATATATACTTACATAGGTCTTTGTGGTGCATTTAAAAAAACAAGGCTCTTTCTCACTCCCGCCCCTTTTGAAACGAATAAATATAAGCATCTTAGGTAATTTTGCCATTTCCTGAATTTCAGCTCAGACCCAAAGGAACTCTTTCAAACAAGCTCAAGAACAGCACAAAGGTAAAACTTTACACTGTATAAATGACTGAACCACTTTAAAAACACCGTTAAGCGACCTGCAGTGTATGGATACATTATTGAATCTTGTTTGTTGTTAATTTACAATTGTCCATAGTTGAAGATTTATTTATTTATTTATTTATTATAATTAAAGCTTGTTCCGTGCAACCCAGTATTTGAAGCAGACTATTTTTTTTTCTACATGTAATAATTTTTCATAGTGTTGAAAATGAAGACAGCTAGTATTGTAAGGTCTGTGTGTCGTCAGTTTTTGGATAATATCTGTAGCTAATTTGATTTCTCTAGACCTGTTGTGAACTTGAGTTTAGACATTTGCTAAAAATTACCAAAACATCAGCTAATCAAATAATTCTAATAAAAAAATATATAATATTAAAATAAAGACACTTGGTTAAGATCCTTAGAAAAGATTCTTCAGCATTTAAGATGAGTTAAATAATAATTTTATTGAATCATTTATTAAAGCAGGGACTTGCTCCCACCTACTGGTGATTTTAGCATCATATTGACAGGTCTAAATCAGTCAAGGTGCCAGAACAAAAATGCATTTAGCAGTATTGTTTTACTATGACAAAACATCTCCCATTTCAGGCACCATAATAATTGATTTAAGAAATTATTCTAACTTTTAAAATGTATTTAAAAATTAGACAATTTTTGAAGTCACTGTGTAAAGTAAGCTACAGGACTTACAGAAATACTTGACCATACCATCCCCCCTGTGAAAAAAATAAATAAATATATTTATTCAGGGGGGATGGTATGGTCAAGAATTCCAAAAAAGATTTCACAGCCTTGTCATCTTTGATGTAGCGTAGATCCAAAACACTGCAGACGAATCCAGTATTTAAGTGAGACAGCCTTGACAATGTTTGTGCCATTGTCTGTTGTAATGCACACCTGGCAGTCCTCGCAAAAGCCGCAAGTTGTGAGTGCATCCTCCAGTAATGCAGAAAGTATTTCCACAGTACGGTCATCTGGAAAATCTGCAGTTTGCAAGCATCTTGATTTGTACAGCCCAATATTCGTCAATGTTATAAATGGTGAGGCTCTTAAATGGCTAAGATGTACAGCACAATCATAGGTCTGTGGTAGTGGCAAGAAACCTCACGTTCCTTAGTTTATTTTTCAGCTTTTTGCGGCACTCTTCATATAGCTGAGGCAGTGCAGTTTTGGAATAGTATTTTTTGCCATGGTGTTCGTACCAGAAGTCAATCACTTTAACTAATTTCCTAAACCAGTCTTGTTCCACTGTGCTTAGGGGCATCATTTCCTTTGCTAGAAAGTAAAAAATGGCCCTGGTTATGTCCTTGCTTCTTCTGGAACTCTTTTCATAGGGCATAATAGCCACGAGGGATGACACGATCCATTTTTGCTTCAGTACAGCCCCACTGCTAGCACTGCTTGTTGACGGAGTAGCATTGACCCACATTTGCATGCTCTCGGTGTGATCATTCAGGTGATACTTCTTAAGGTGATGGAATAGGTTGGTTGTGTCAGCAGTCTTGGTTTTCACAAACTGACGACATATTTTATAGATCGTCACTTTTCAGATAGCTAAACCACTTCCATATACCTGAATTCGTGCTACCTTTTTTGTTCACAATTTCATCATCTTTGAATAATAACTATAGGTTAGTTTCACTTTAGTTGCCGCTTCCACTCATTTTTCTTTTTTTTTTTTCTCCGTCATCATGGTGAGTTAGCTTAGCAAAGTGGGGTAGGAAATTCACTTTGTACTGTGACATGTACTTGCATGCTGATTGGCTGTTGTGGCATCTTTCTGCTGTGTGATTGGCTCTTGGATCAATCAATATCGGGTAAAAATGTCCAGAGCTGATCATCATTATTGACATAAATTTTTAATTTTTGTGCTTTCATATATTTAATAAAATCTTTAAATAAATTAGTCTTTTTTATTTTTCTGAATGCTTTAGTCCTATTATGTAATATTACTAAATTGTTCTGTCCTCTAAGTAGCTGCTTTCCTCTTTTTACATTGTCCTTTTTTTGCCTATAATATTCTTAGTAACATCATACAATACTTTCTACTGCTGTTAGTTCTACCTCACTTAGATCTGTAAATGCTTCCTAGTTTATTAAATCTCCATCTTGGAGCTAAAATCACATTACGTTCTATAACAATATAAAAAGTGATTGTGGACTGGATTTTTTTTTTTTCATAGTCTTGTCCATGTCAAAGACTAGTAACAACATTGGCTTTGATGCATTGTTAGTTTTTGTGCAGCATTAGATTTTAATTTTTCTCCCTCATTTGTTGTCTTTGCCCCATTGACCCATTATAACAACATTTTTTGATTGCAAAGCCATGACACCATAATCATTCATTCTTGTGCATGATTATATATATATATATATATATATATATATATATATATATATATATATATATATATATATATATATATATATATATATTACAGTTGATAAGTGGGACCATTAACCCTTTAGATAGGCCTGTGCATTAAAAAAAAGAAGGAAAGCATAGTTTCTGGCTTGCATATGGAGTTATATGGACTATAACAGCAAATTATAGTGTGTGTGTGTGTTTGTGAGTGAGAGAGAGATAGAGAGAGAGAGAGAGAGAGAGAGAGAGAAAGAGATGGTGTGAGAGAGACCTTTGTGCACTTACCTTGATGTAAAAATCTAAACATGCACATCAGTTCTCAGAACTACATGGAGTAAACAATATTAAAAAAAAGATGTGCGTTTATGCACCTGCTGCCTTTTGATGGTGAAAAGTACAGACCAAACAAAAACAAGTGGATTTAAACCATTCTGCGTGTCATTTGATGGTGAGAAGAGCAGCAAGCAAAATGAGAAAGGGCTTAACTTGTACCGAAGTTTTAGAAATTATTGTGCAGCTTGACCCCTCCAGCGAGCTGCAGGATGTATTGTCTTCTCCCTCTGACACCACAGGCTCAGGAAAGTCAGATCCTGATTTTGTTGTGTCATCCTCATCATCCTCTCAAGCTTGCACTGAAGGCGAAGAGGATTCAGAGGATCCTGTATCAGGGTGGATTGGGAGAAACGGTAAAGTGTGCTTTTCTACCAATGTGGAGACAACTCACTTGGGATGACACGTTATGCCATTGCAAAGGGTCCAGAAGTGTGTGTGTGTCTGTGTGTGAGAGAGGGAAAGAGAGACCTTTGTGCACTGAAAATATCAAAATATGCACCTGAGCTCTCAGAAGGTGAGCATGATTTCACCAAGTACAACATGTTCCTGGATCAACATCCTTGTTGATCCTGGAACAACATTCCAATCAACCAATCAGAATTGAGATATAACTTTTCAGTAGATATATGTTTTTGGCATACAATCAGAGTTAGGTGCTTCTACGACCTTGTTAATCAGCTATCATCTCCCACTGGTTTTAGGAATAAAATATGAATATGGTTAGGTTTAGGGGTAGGGATTGTGTAAAGACTATATTTTTGGACAATAATGTTGATCCAGGACCATGAAAAGATGTTGATCCATAAACATGTCTTACTTGGAAAAATTACGGTGACTGCTCTCAGAACTACACAGAGTAAAAAAAAAAAAAAAAAAGTAAGTGTATTCATGCACCTGCTGCCTTTTGATGGTGAGAAGTACAGACAGCCTTTGTGTAAAATGCTTGTATTTTCTTGATGGCAAAGCCAGTTTAAAACCTTAAAATCCTTCAATGATACCCCTTTTGATTATTGTGTAAAAAAAAATACTTTGCATCAGATTTATGAACATAATTTATAATAAATCAAAATACAACACCAACTTCCAATAAACAAATAATCATTTCTAAAACTTCAGTACAAGTCAAGCCCTTTCTCGTGTTGCTTCCTGCTTTTCTCACAATCAAATGACCAGCATGATGGCATGCAAGTGTTTAATCCACGTACCTTGTTTTTTTTTTTTTTAGTCTGTACTTGTCACCACCATTAAAAGGCAGCAGGTGCATAAATACTCTTATTTTGTTTTTGTTTACTCCATGTAGTTCTGAGAGCTGAGGTGTACATTCAGATTTTCTTAAATACCTCAGGGTAAGTGTGCAAAGGTCTCTCTCTCTCTTTATCTCTCTCTCCCTTTCTCCCTCTCTCACTCTCACACACACACACACAATATAATATGCTATTATACTCCATATAGCTCCATATACAAGTCAAAAACGAAGCTTTTTTTTTGCACAGGCCTATCTAAAGGGTTATTGGTCCCACCTAGTGATCAACCATATATATATATATATATATTTTTTTTTTTTTTTTTTTTTTTTTTCAAGACTGAGGTTGATTAATAGATTTATGCAAAAATAAATATATATTTTTGTACTTTGTATTTTGACAAGATAGGATTAAAATTCATAAGGAGATCTTACAGAATTCAGTTGCATTATAGGATGAACACTAACAGGGCCCGATCAATAATATTTAAAGTGTTAATATCACGGACACTTCATTAAGATTGAGTATTTTTCTCCTAAAGATGGCTCAGTATCACAGCACTCCTGCTGGAGTAATCGGTGAGTATTACTTTCATATTAAATTTGAGTAACATTTGTTTTATATTATGTTCCTGTAGCTCAATTGGTCGAGCATTGCCATATCAAGTGCAAGATTGGGGGTTCGATTCCCCGGAGACACATGATATGTAAAAGTTGATAGCCTGAATGCACTGTAAGTCACTTTGGATAAAATGCATACATTTAAATTATTTTTTTTTTATTTAATTTAAAATTTAATATAAATTTCCCTTACAAAAACAATCTGATGGGAATAATAGACCAGAGTGGACCAGAGTCAGGGGAGCAATGAAATAATGCATCTTATTTATTATTGTTTTATCTATTTATTATTATTATTTATTTAATAGTAGCCATTCATTTTAACAAATTGCTGATAACTTACAGGTATGACAACCTACTTGTATGTGTATTCCTCATTAGACAGTCCAGTGTGGTGGCTACACATTTATATTGTAATAGATAATCATAATCTTGTTTTTATTTGTCATAATCTTTGCCATAGAAACCAATGCAGATATTCCAGAAAATGAAAAAAGTGTCAAGAAACAAACTGAAAGTTACTATTACACAGTGTGGAAGTCAATTGTTTAGACCAGGAATCATGAATAATCAAATTTAGAGTGACGCTGTGAACAAACAGTTTTTTGTCTCTGAAATAAATTACTATTCAGGAAAATATATGTAATAGTATTTTATGTAGATTGCATTAAACAAAGTACACATTCAAATGTTTTTATGAATGTTTGGACTGAGTCCTCATTGCATTTACAAAGTTTTGACCAGCAGGGGACACCTTTTGGTGTTTTGAGCACTTTAAAATCATTTCAGTTTATTCAAAGTTTGAAAATCTTTGTTTTGTTGTCTGTAGTGGTTACACTATTTTTGTAGAAATTATTCTAAATCTTGATTACAGAAGTGCTAAAAGAACAAGGATACACCATAGAGAAAGAACTTAGCCGAGGGGCTTCAGGAATAGTGTTTCTGGTGAAAGACACAGAAGGAGACCCTTATGTGATCAAACAGATTAATTCCAGAGATGTAAGCATTTACCAAATATTACTCAAGTATTTCACCATAGAAGTGACAACATTTTCTTAGATTTTTTTCTTTTCTTATTCTTTTTCATTTTAGGAGGAGGAGCTGGATGCAGTCAGAAAGGAAGTTGAAATCCTGGAAAATCTCAGCTTTGGTTATATTGTTACTTATGTGAATTCATTTGAAGGTTTGTTCTTCTTCTTTGTACACTTATTTTCCTTTGTTACATATCAAAAAAAAAGTGGTGATGTTTTGTTGTGTTTCTTAGAAATTAAATACAACTACTAACCACAATGGAGACTGAAGAAGAATAGCAAATATTATATATAAATAAATAAACATAAAAAAAAAAACATCAGTATAGCTGTCAGAGAATGAAGCTATTTTAACATATTATGAGTTAAACTATTCTTTGACTGAATGTTAATTTATTTAGATGATGCGGGACGCATTTATATTGTGATGGAGTACTGTGAAGGAGGAGATCTTTCAAAAGTCATGGAAACACATCAAGGAGAAAGTTATTTTGAAGAACAACAGGTGAGTTTCTTAGGCAGACATACATCCATACTGTACATTCCATGCTATATACTTTAAACAACCGTATCAAAACCAAAATTTGTGATACAAAACAAAACATGAATGCTACAATGCTACACCCATAAAATACAAAACCCTTGTGTGGACATCACACACACACACACACACACACACACACACACACACACACACACACACACACACACACACATTTGTTTTTGTGTAAAGTGTGTTCATCCCATAGGTGTAATGGTTTTTATTCTGTACAAACTGTATATTCTATCGCCCTTCACCAACCCTACACCTAACCTTAACCCTCACAGGAAACTTTGTGCATTTTTACTTTCTCAAAAAAACTCATTCTGTATGATTTATAAGTGTTTTGAAAAGTGGGGACATGGGTTATGTCCTCATAAGTCACCCTCTCCTTGTAATATCTGTGTCATACCCATGTTATTATACAGAGTTGTGTCCTGATATGACAAAAAAACACAAGCGCGCGCACACACACACATTCAAGACTCA
Organism: Carassius auratus; assembly: GCF_003368295.1. NCBI lineage: Eukaryota > Metazoa > Chordata > Actinopteri > Cypriniformes > Cyprinidae > Carassius > Carassius auratus. Next base: position 65,904 of record NW_020525818.1, read on the forward strand.
CTAATACACACACCTTTCTCCATGTGTGCAGATTCTTGACTGGCTTGTTCAGATTTGTCTGGCTCTGCGTTATATCCATGAGAAGAACATTCTTCACAGAGATATTAAACCTCAGGTATGCACTGATAAAGCTCAATAAATCATATCACAAAGTCAAATCTGTTAGACTTCTGAGATTTCTGTTTTCACTGTAGAATATCTTCCTGACTGAAGATGGTTACATCAATCTGGGAGATTTTGGATGCTCAAAAGTATTGGAAAGGTAAATAAAAAAACAGTAATGGGGACTAGAGATGGATCAAAATGCTAATTATTGGCCAAAACCAAAAGTCCTGGACATTTATAGGTTTGAGTTTACATTGTGTTATCTTTGCAGAGCTGATGGATATGCTAATTCAGTTGTGGGTGCAAAGCTCTATTTCAGCCCAGAAGTTTGTCAGAGGAGATATAATTCCAAGAGGTAAGCTTGTAAGAGTGTATAAAGAGTGTATATAAACTGTTATGTTCAGGATCATAAAATGGTTTCAATTTCCTTAAGATCTTTCCATGAAGGCTATTTTAGTTGTCTAAAAATATAACAGTTACGTGTTTTAAACTCTAAAAAGGGAGTTAGTGGTGTTGTAAATATTATTTAAACAATTAAGGTGAAAATGTGTATTGGTTAGGTTGTAGATCAATGCACATGTTAATACAGTTGCCTGTGTTGCTTTTTTTTTGTTAATGACAGTGAAGTCAGAAGATTGTTCCTACTTGTGCTGTTTTAACAGCATACAAGAATTTAATTCAACAACATGATTCAAAATCAGATTCCAGTGTTTTCCATCCACTCAAAATCACACACATTTGAGATTTAAAATATAAAAGCAGAAAGCACATTTACAGTTGCAATCAAAATTACTCAACCCCCTAGAGACTGCAGTACTTTACAAATACAAGCTTTTGTGAAGATCCAGGATAAAAGAAAAATTGTATCTATAACAGTTCACTTGCATATTATAAGTGATATTGTCAATATATAATCTAATACTTTTGAGTTATAAGATTTTTTTTTTAATAATACTGCTATGTCATAAATATTCAACCCCTATTCAACATTGCTGTTTTTAAATCACTTATTTGCATGGTGGGGAATAAAACAGTCTCAAAACACAATTGAGCTTTTAGAAACTCTATTAAAAACAGAATTAGCTTGAGCCGTTACACATACAGTTAGCCCATGCATGTGTTGAAGTTGAGTAGCAAAAGTGTCAACAGAGATCTCACAAAAATCTGCAATGTTAAGCCAAAGACTTGCAAGATGACTCGATGAAAGGAGGAAAACCATTTCAAAGCAGTGTGTAAGAAGATCAGCAGACAAGTATTGCCTTTATGTTGAGACATCTGGTATAATATCACTCTTGATCAAGAAGAACAAAGGACAACTTGAACTTGATAAAATTCATTTGTGTAGACTTGTGGAGCTCTGGAGGAATGTTATATGGAGTGATGTGAACAAACTGGAACTTTTTGGACCCATGGATCAGCTGTATGTCTGCTGCAAAAAAGGCAAAGCTCATAAGCAGAAGAAAACCATTTCCATCCACAAACTTGGAGGTGGATCAGTCCTGTTATGGGGTTTCTTTACTGTAGAAGGAAGTGAAAATCCTGACTGTATGAAGGACATCATGGATTCTTTAAAGTGTCAGGCCATTTTGACACGAATTGTGATGCCTTTGGTGCAAAAACTGAAGCTGATGATCAATGGACTTTCCTGCAGGCCAGTCATACCAAAGTACACATCCAAATCTACTACTGCTTGGTTCAGGGATCAGTCATAGAATGTACTTGAGTGACCTGTTCAGTCTCCAGGCTTAATTCTCATTTCAAATATCTGATTGAATTTGAAGAAAGCAGTGGCAATGTGAAAACCAAAGATTATCAGTGATCTGAAAGCTTTTTCAGGCGATGAATGGTCCAAAACTGTAGTAGAGAGGTGGCAGAAGCTTCTAAACACTTACAGACAGCGTTTATTGGTGATTTTAAAGAATAAAAGATTCTGCACAAAGGGGGTTGAATAATTTTGAACATAAATGTTTAGAGCCAATTCGAATTTTATCATGATCCATCAATGTTCCATTCTCAGAATCACTCAAAAGTGTATTAACAAACTTTCTCTAATACTTTACTGATGCATTTGTTAAATTGATTTCCTAAAATGTTATCCTCCAGAGCAAATTGTCTTGCAAGTCAAGGGGGTTGAATAATTTTGATTGCAACTGCAACTAAAAATATTGAATGCATTGTGTCACAGACTAAAAAATACATGATTTATTCAGGTAGATTCCATTAAAGAAATCTTTAAAACTACTCAAAAATGTAATGAGTATTTTTGTAACCATAAATTTTTTTTTAAGTAGATAGCACATATACACCCAGCCAGCAATGACGTGGGGCCCAGATGGGTTAAGTACGGGATCCATGGTTACTGTGTGGGCATGGGCTTTGGCTGGGTGAAATCAGCAGGTCCCATGTAGGTTATGTAGTATAAGTCCCACATAGAAAGTCCATATGAGCAGATTACATGGGCCCCATAAGGGACAGGCATGGGCCAACTTGGGCATGGGTTTGAACTGAGAACACATATACGGGTCCTGCATAGCATATTTATGGTCCAAGTGGACATGGGTTTGAACTGGGAACACATATATGGGTCCTGCATGGCATATTTATGGGCTGAGTGGGGATGGCCGGAAAAAGGAGCGTCCACCACACAGACGCCATGAGTGAATTTTGTATTAATGTAGTTTTTAGAGAGGTTTTTTTTTCAGAGTTGTTTTTTTTAATATATTTTTGATTTGTTACTGGTATGTTTGTAACATTTAAATCTTTTTTTTTAAGATCATTTTTGTTGTTCAATTTAACAATATATTTAATTCCAGTTCAAAGCGTCAAGTGTCTTGTATTTATCTTGGACTTATATTCATTCTTCATTTTTGTTTCCTTAAACCATTTGGCATGGTTGGGCTTAGATGGGCCTTGCATGAATTGCCAAGTTAGGACCCACATAAGATCCTTTCAGAGCCCACTTTAAGCCCATAGGGGCATTCACGGTTGAATCCTGGTGCAAGCCCACTTTAAACCACTTTAGGCAGGTGGGGCCAAAATGGGTCTGACATGAATTACCCAGTTAAGACCCACATAAGACCCTTACAGATCCCACTTAAAACCCTTCTTGGCATCCACGGCTGGCCCCCGTATGGATCCCGGGTGCAAGCCCACTTTAAACGCCCTTTAAGCAGGTGGGGCCCAAATGGGTCTGTAATGAATTGTCCAGTTTAGATCCCACATAACACCCTTATAGATCCCTTTTAAAGCACATCTGGGCATCCACGGCTGGATCCTGGATGCAAACCCACTTTAGACCCATTTGGGCAGGTGGGGCCCAAATGGGTCTGACATGAATTGCCCAATTAAGACCCATGCAGTACCCTTACAGGTCCCACTTTTAGTACGTCTGGGCTTCCATGGCTTGCCCCAATGTGGATCCCGGGTGCAAGCCCATAATAGGGCCTACATTTGACGCCCATGAAGCCCTCATCTGTGCCCCACATGTCATTGCTGGCTGGGCAGTGCACACAAACTTATTGATTTTCACTGTCATGCATTGGCTATTTTAGTGACATATGGTCATTGGGATGGGTGCTCCATGATCTCTGCATGCTTGATGTGTGGGTGAGTAGTTTTTTATTATTTATTTCCAAAAAACACCATATTACTGTCACATTTTCAGTCAAGTGATAACTTGCCAAAATGTACAAATAAAAGAGTCATTACATGACGCAAATCAGGACATCTAAACAACAAGCAAACTAAACAAAACAGTGTGCTGTGCAAAAAGAGTACAGGACCCTGAACAGATCAAACTGATGAACTAAATACACAGAGGATACAAAATACAGGACTAGCATGCGTGATGATTGAATCAGTTTCCATGACAACAGATTGTGACTGGAACTTAAAACAAAGGAGACATGTGAAACAAACTAAAAATCCATGAAAATGAAACAAAAGAGTGTAATTGTGACAGAACATCCCCCCTCTGGGCAGTGGCGGCCTTGTGCTGTTAAGGGGCTGAGGAGGTAGTTCCTTAGGTGTATGAAGAACTCATGAAGGAGGAAGCCACAGTGGAAAGAACCAGGGAGGTGAGGATGGGACGAGAGGAGAGGTCAGGTGATACACGTGGATGCAAATTCATAGTGGAGTTGACGAAGGGAGAAGCAATGATGGAGTCTTCAATTCAATTCAATTCAAGTTTATTTGTAGCGCTTATTACAATACGAATCGTTACAAAGCAACTTTACAGAAAATAATGTTTCTACAATATTTAGTAGTAGCTTATGGTGGTGACTGTCAGTTTGTGCGCGTATGACAGGATTTTTAGAAAAAATGAATACAAGACGTAGTCAGCTAGACGATGAACATTATTAATTTTATTAATTAATAATTGTTATATGATGCAGTCACACATGTAGCAATAATTGTTAGTTCTGTTTGTTGATTCAGGGTTAGCATCATCTGAGGTCCTCTGAGAGTCAGCATCATCTCTTCTCAGGTGTTCTGGATCCAGACTGGAGCTTGTGTAAATCCTAGTTACCCGTGGCAAAACATAGAAACAAAATAGAGACATCATTAGCATAACTGCTGATCCAACAAACTAAAATTAGTTTAACCCAAGCTTCTTGACTGATGACATCCAGGGAATGATTGATAGAAAAGAAGATATTGATAGTAGAGCCCTAAGTACAGATGGAGATCTGATGGGACACCGATGGTTCAGGCGACCAAGGCGTAACCACAGTGCCAAATGTTCAAGCTGGAGCCCAGACTGAGGCAGAGTGTTGTGAATGGGGCCCGAAGCAGAGCCAGCTGAAGCAGTAGAGTGGGTAGATGGAGCACAGTGGAAGGCTCTTGAATCCGTGGCACAGGCAGTGTGATGGATGTCAAAAGGTAGAGCCAGAGGGATGTGAGAGTCTGGTGGAGCCAACAGGTCATTGGAGCAATGGGACCAGCAGTTTGAGGAGAAGACTGGGGATCCACTTGCTTGGTGACCACAAGACCCGAGGCTCATCCAAAGCAAGGCATCAGGTGATAAGACAATGGGTTGAAGGGAACCAGCAAAGATGGGGCTGAAGGACTGGGTGAATCTTGATGAGGAGTCGGGAGAGGGAGGACAGGCATGATTAGTGAACACACTTTCATCATGAAACGGGCTTTATGCTGGGCAGGACCAGCGGAGATAATGACCCAGGAGACACAGGAGACACAGGGTGAGGAGCATTATCTCAGTTTCCCAATCACTCAGCCAGACTGTACTGTCCCCCTCCACTAAATGAATGGATATTGCCGGCTCACACAGTTGATCAGACTCACTGTGGGGCATCGACTCTGGGGCGATTGTCAGTGCTCTCCTCCTCTCAGGCGCTGCCTCATTCATCATCGCAGATGAAAGCTACCTGTCTATGGTGGGCTCTGTGGTTTGGTGGGCTTTAAACCTGCAGTGGCTGCACTAGATATTATTAATTCAGGGCAGACACACTGCAGACACCTCTTTCCAATGTCCCATCCTCATGTTAGCTAAGTCCCTTGGTCCCTCATTTGCTCCAATACAGAACAATGATTTTATGATCTGTCTGATAGGCAAGCTGGCCAAAAACAAAGAGTATAGTCTCCAAATGAATGCTTCTCCCTTTATTCCATTTGCTTATGATCATAACTGTGACAAATACATCAACAACTACAGCAGGACGTCTCCATGTAGTATGTATTGAACCTGTATATATTTGCTTAGCGGTTTTGGAAAATGACTAAGTTCCACTTTATGCGCCGATAGCTAAGTTAACAACACAGAGATATTTAAAGCAGTTTTACTCACCGCCTGCGGTTCCAACACACGATCGTGACCCTTTTTCGTTGGGACTGCATTATCCTTAAGAAATAAACGATACGCAAATCCGGCATCAAACTGGGCTTTGTTTGTAAAACAAGCATCTTCGAAATGCAGGGAACAAACAAAAACACTTGCACAACTCCGTTGATGCTCTGTAAAAATAAACTCCATCCACTGGTCCCTTAATGCTGTTTTTTTTTGGTAATCTGTGCAGGGTTGTCTTGCCCTGGCAACCAAAAACACACTTCTTTTGTGACATTTCGCTCTCGCTCTGATCATTGAATGTGTGTGCTCTGCTCTACGGGAGCGCGCGCTCTTCCGGCAGACGTGCCCTTAGGACCCATATAAGGAAATTCCGCTCCATCTAACGTCACACAGAGCCATACTCGAAAAAAACTTTCCGAAACTTGTGACAAACCGGAAGGAGTATTTTTGGAACAAAAATACTCCTTCAAATGTACAACTTAATTTTTGAAACTTTGTCCATGTTTAACATGGGAATCCAACTCTTTAACAGTGTAACAAACTCAGTATGCATGAAATAGCATTTCACCCCCCCTTTAATGATGAGAGATCTCACCAGAGAGCAGAATTCAGTCAGTGAGAACACACAGTGAACAAAACACCAGTGTTTCAGCGATGACTCATCAGAACGCCTCTGATTGGTCATTGCATTCAAAAGCTCAACAGAATCATGTGTGATTGGTTATAATGACCAATTACACTCACCTAAATAATTATTAGGAACACCATACTAATACTGTGTTTGACCCCCTTTCGCCTTCAGAACTTCAGAATTCTATGTGGCATTGATTCAACAAGGTGTTGAAAGAATTCTTTACAAATGTTGGCCCATTTTGATAGGATATCACCTTGCAGTTGATGGAGATTTGTGGGATGCATATCAAGGGCATGAAGCTCCCGTTCCACCACATCCCAAAGCTGCTCTATTGGGCTGAGATCTGGTGACTCTGTGGGCCATTTTAGTACAGTGAACTCACTGTCATGTTTAAGAAACCAATTTGAAATGATTCGAGGGTTTGTGACATGGTGCATTATCCTGCTCAAAGTAGCCATCAGAGGATGGGTACATGGTGGTCATAAAGGGATGGACATGGTCATAAACAATGCTCAGGTAGGCCATGGCATTTAAACAATGCCCAATTGGCACTAAGGGGCCTAAAGTGTGCCAAGAAAACATCCCCCACACCATTACACCAACAGCAGCCTGCACAGTGGTAACAAGGCATGATGGATCCATGTTCACATTCTGTTTATGCCAAATTCTGACTCTACCATCTGAATGTCTCAACAGAAATCGAGACTCATCAGACCAGGCAACATTTGTCCAGTATTCAACTCTCCAATTTTGGTGAGCTCGTGCAAATTGTAGCCTCTTTTTCTTATTTGTAGTGGAGATGAGTGGTCCCCGGTGGGGTCTTCTGTTGTTGTAGCCCATCTCCCTCAAGGTTGTGCGTGTTGTGGCTTCACAAATGCTTTACTGCATACCTCGGTTGTAACGAGTGGTTATTTCAGTCAAAAATGCTCTTCAAAGCATTCAAATCAGTCGGCCCATTCTCTTCTGACTTCTAGCATCAACAAGGCATTTTTACCCACAGGACTGCCGCATACTGGATGTTTTTCCCTTTTCACACCATTCTTTGTAAACCCTAGAAATGGTTGTGCGTGAAAATCCCAGTAACTGAGCAGATTGTGAAATACTCAGACCGGCCCGTCTGGCACCAACAACCATGCCACGCTCAAAATTGCTTAAATCACCTTTAATTCCCATTCTGACATTCAGTTTGGAGTTCAGGAGATTGTCTTGACCAGGACCACACTCCTAAATGCATTGAAGCAACTGCCATGTGATTGGTTGATTAGATAATTTCATTAATGAGAAACTGAACAGGTGTTCCTAATGATCCTTTAGGTGAGTGTATATCACTTTGAAAACTCATCTGGCTCAGCTCCAGTCAAAGCATAGATGAATATTTGAATTTAGCAGTTAGTGATGTGCTACACAGAATCAAATAAAGCAAATATTATTTGCCTATTTTTCATTTTTGTTTTCTTTTGGAAGCTGCATTCAAAATACTCTTGTGTATCATGCATCACTGGTTGCAATTATCTCCAGCTATTTTTTATTTCTTTTTTTTTCTTCAGCCCCTACTGACACTAACCAGATTTTTTTATTATTAATAATTCCTCCACAGGCAGATGGCATGCAGCGTTACGTAATTCATGCAGTCAGCATGACAGGAAACCTCCCTCAGATCTCAGAGAGATACTCAGCAGAACTGAGAGAATTAATCAGACAAATGCTCAACCTTGACCCTAGAGAAAGGCCTTCAGTTGAAGATATTCTAGCAAAACCATTCCTGGAAGATGCAGTGGACAGAAACAGCAGAACTCCACAGGCACTGATTCAGTGTTTCATTAAGTCTGTCAACAGCTATGATAAGTCCTACAACCAGCACTATAAAGACCTTGAAGCCTTAGTTAGTGAGTGGGGAAGAATAACAGATTCGATGGAGTCTGCACATTACAGCGCCACAGCCGGCAGTCTGTCAGGTTCAGTGATTGGAGCAGCTGGAGGAATCACTGCATTAGTTGGTTTAATTTTGGCACCGTTCACTCTCGGTGCATCTCTGATTGTTACTGGTGTCGGTGTTGGAGTTGGAGTTGCAGGTGGAGTAACAGGTGCTGCATCCACCATTACTAATACTGTACAACAAAAATCATTTAGAAAGAGCCTTGAACAAATTCAGCAAAAGTATGAATCTGTAAGCGAACCAATTCTCACACCGCTGAATACACTGAGAAAGGTACTGAAAAAAATCACAAAGTTCAGTTTTTTTTTTGGCACATCAACTTTTGACAATGTAGAAATATCATGCAATTTAGACAGAAGAAGTATGTTCTGTGCCACACAACTCATGAATTTAGGTCTGCTGGCAAATGTTAGCAGAATTGCTACTCAGACTGCGAGAGTAGGACGAGTAGTAGCAGAAGCAGTCTCAGGTGTGTTAAGTGGACTACTAGTCATACTTGATGTCGCCTTCATAGTGATGGATTCGGTAGACATACACCAGATGAGACAGGGACAAGTAAATGATCCAGAAAGGGTCAATTCCAGTGTTCTCAAATCCATTGCAGAGATGAGGAAAACACATAATGAGCTTTGCAATGTCCTGAAGGAAATGCAGAGAACCAGAGAGGAACTAAAAGACTACATGTATATAGAATTGGCCAACGATGACAGGGAAATAGAAAATGATTTAAATAGTTAAAACATATAGATATGATTTCAGTCAGAGAATCAGGAAACCTACTACATTGCTCTGAAACCAGAATTCATGTGTGTAGCGTGTGGTTGAGTTTTTGTGATTATATTAAGTTAAGTCACCTTTTGTTTATATATAGTGCTTTTTAAAATATAAATGTTACAAAACAAATCAGGTTTATAATGATAACAGAAAAAAAAATACAACAAAGTTTGAAAAAACAACAACAACAACAACAACAACAAAAATGTATTTGTTCAGCTTGAGTCATTGAAGATCTTAAGTTATCAATTTATTTGATTTAATCTATTCAGTAGCCCTGGAGAAAACAGTCATGTCACAGTCCATTTAGTTCAGTCAAAATAGTAAGAATATAGTTGAATAGTAGGTGTCCACAACTAAACAAGCCAGAGGCGACAGCGGGAAGGAACTCAAATTCCATGACAGAACGGAGAGGGAAAAAGATAGATAGATAGATAGATAGATAGATAGATAGATAGATAGATAGATAGATAGATAGATAGATAGAGTTATGTTAGTTAGAAAGTTTTATGGTCCTGTCACAGCGATTATTTAATATTTTTGGTTTAATAAATCAATTTTTTTGCGCTTGAGTCTTTGTTACCTATTCATTCCGCGACATATAGAATAACATTAAAAAAATATAGCAGATACAATATATCCATTATTTACAAGTGTTTTCTATTACACAGAGGTGTATGTTTGTTTATGAATTAGCATTTATGTATTACTGTTCATTTTATAAGTACTTAATGGTGATTTGTGGGCAATTAATATACTTTGCCAAGGTAATTGTTTATGTATATTGTGTTATGTTCTGATTTCGTTTTGTTTTACTTTGTTTGCTCTGTTTCTGTTTGCCTTTCTTTATAAATTAGTTTCAGTGTTTACTCATTTAGTCTCTAGTTTGTTGCTATGGTTATTCATTGATTATCAGATTCCTTTCACCTTATTTTTATATCCCTCTATTTCAGTTTAAGCTGGTTGATTTTCATTATTGTCAGTGTTGAGTATGCATTACTGTTTTCTAGGGATGTGCCGAACGAGGCTAAGAATTAATGGCCAAACATTTCAAAATTCACATTGTTTTTGCATATGAATGTTTGTTTGTTTTTTACACGGTTTAATTGTGATTATTAGTAACTGAAGCCCCTTTATCTCAAGCTCTCTACTGTTATGTTCAAGTCATGTTGGGTGGACATGACTTGTGTAGAAAAGTGAAATTGCCCTCCTGTTTCGTTCAAAGTGACTTGAATGCACTTGACGTCCTAATAACAACTTGTCAACTCATAAATATGAACCTCGCAAGAGGACTCGAATGCACCATTAACTGGTCAGTCATTTGCATCCACATTTTTGTAGTTTTTTAAACACTTTTTATTCATGTTTGTAGTTCTGAACCCAATCCTTTGCCAAAATGCAGTGGATTGTGGGGAATATTATCAATTAGAATGTTGCAGGAATCCAGACACTTCCAAAATCTACCTGAAATAATAGATAATCCGGGGACTTCTGGTATATTATTTTCAACATATTCAAAATATTTAAAAGTTATTTATAATAGTTTTTCTTGTTGCTTATGTGCAATGGTTGAATAACAATTTATGTCCCTTGAATCATTTTATTCTAACACATTCTGCACACGAGTCTCGACCCACCCACCATCACCCATCAAATCTTGTGCCGCACACCACTGTTGCTTCTGCTCCCGTGGGAGTGCAGGTCTCTTCTTCGAAGCTTTTGACGCTTTGGTGCTATACTTCACCATCTGGTGGTCAGGAAAAATTCCTACACCAACTGTGTCATTCAGATGTTTTGATCTAGGTTGTCATTATAATGTTTATTTGTATATTTAATAAGCATATATGTCATTAGCAAGATGCAGCGATAAGAGTTTCCAAATTTCCCTGTATTTTGCAAAATACAATGACAATAAAGACTTTCTGTTCTTCATTTTTACTTGTATCAAACTTTTTGAGAAAGCACTTTATTCTTTTTGGGAACAGTGGTTGAGCCCTTATGGTGTTCAGACAACAGACATTCACATGTAATCGTTTTTGCTAGTAGTCCTTTAATTAACAGGAATACACCATTTTAAAGCTAAATACATATAGGTATGGCCAATATAATTATAACTTTGCACTAAATGAATATGGGACAGTGCAATCAAAGTGCTTTGTGTTTGAGCCCGGCGTGACATAGTAAGGTAACAAAGCTTAATTTAGGTCACATGACAGACTCATTTCAAGCAATGCTCTGGAACACTGTTTCGAAGCACTAGTGTGTGTCGCCACTGGGTGTCGATCTACCTATTCCTTCTGTGGATTTGGATTTGGGGAAATAGTGTATCACTGAGCAGAACTATCTTTATAAAAGTATGTTGTTTTCTTTTTATCTTGACTCTGCATAATGCATATTAAAGTAATGTTTATAAGCGCAACACTGCTTTGTTTACAACGGTTACCAATGAAATAGGATGTCCGTTTCATGAACAAAATGTTCTTTTGAACCAGTTTACCAAATCATAAGGAATCGTCCAGAAGGGTTTGCATCTCAGAAAATGTATCTACAATTTTCTAAAGTTTCTCACTTTCAGACTAGCTTGACAGTCCCTACGACTTAAAATAAATCAATAGGCCTACCCTGGAGTATGTGTTACCCTTGTAACTCCAGAAGCACTGAAACATGCTGTGCAGACTGGGAGAAGATGAGCACGAGCCGCTGATATACTGAACAAACGGTACTGCTACAGCGGTTCTCGAGTCAACAGTTCTCGAATCACCAGTAAACTGAACCGAGAACCGTTTCTTTCAGACACTTTCAACACATGAGAACCAATGAGCATTGAGATACTGAGCATGCATGAAGCTGTCACTGTCTAGCTGATTATTTCAGAAAACTGATGCTGAGCTGATATTAATTCATGAACATGAGTTAACCGAGGACTTGAACAAGGGGGCAAATTTGATTAAATTAAGTTGATTTAATAACAGATAAAACTAACAGTAAAATTTAAATGCAACTTGATATATTAAACAACATTTTAGCATAATGCACATGAAACTGTTCAGTAAAAACATGCAAATGATTTTTACTATTTACTAATGTGTATGCATGTTATATTTTATTCTGTACGAATTTCTGTACGGTTATGGTTCTGTTATAATTTCTGCAAAAAGTTGATAAAGACTTCACTTTCTTTATTTCTATATCTTTAAGACATTAGTGTTTGCATATCGCTTTTGTAAAACATAAATGTAAGAAACTTATCCAAGATGATGATGATGATGGTTATTGGTATGTATCTTAAGTTATGATTACAAATTACTTTTAATGTTTGAATGTACTTTCACTTGCTGGGATGATAGAATTTACGTCATTATGTGAAGACCGTTTTTTTTTTTTTTTTTTTTAACCGGGTTATTGAAACAAACTGTCTAAAATAACTGGTTCACAGTAAATAACTAGTATGTAATCAGAGTGTGGCTGTGTTCGAAATGGCATACTAACATACTGCATACTGCCTACTGCCCAGTACAGAGTGTATACTGCCTACTTTTTTGTAGAATTTGTGTGTGAAACAGTATACAATAAACAACAAAATGTTTCTAAGTAGTATGCTACAGTGTTGTTGTAACCCACTTGATGAATTTGTTTCAATGAAAAGAAGGAAAATATCTACTGTGTCTGAGATCACCAATAAAGCTTTATTGATAATGGTATTTGGAGTCGGGGTCTCACACTAAACACATAGAAAAAAATGTGAATGATGAAACAGAAGTGGCACTGCTTGTCGAGCTCATCCGCCTTTTGAAAGCAATGTGGAAGCTGCTGGGCGTAAGACGGAACAGAGCACTCTATGTGAAGTACATCGGGCTGGGCCTTAAAGCAGCCTCCTTAACTCACACCTAAAATTTGAATGCAACGTTTTGGCATTCGGATGTGGATTTTTATTTTAAATTCGACAACTATTTAATATTAAGAAAATGAATAAAAAGGAATGAAAGCCTTAAAAAGCACACAGAGGATACTCTTACTCTCTGTCAGTTAGACCCCACAGCCACCTTCACAGTCAGAAGTAAAGGGATAGGTGAGGTGGACTTGGTGGAGAGTTGGTGTTTTGAATAATGTTTAACTTAAGACTCCTCTCATAAGTTTACCTAATCAGCTTCCAGATTGGATTGTACTCATCCTACAGAGGTGTTAGCATACACACTTACAGATGATGTAGAAAGAACATGCCCAAACATAACACCTTTTCAGAAGCTACAGAAAGTGTGATGGGTAATGGTCTTGGTGATTACTTTAAGTCTGTGTTTCAGTTTTCAGAGGATTTAGTGGCATGGGAAATATTTTGTACATTCATATTGCCAGAACATTCCAGTATTGTTGCAAACACTCAAAACAGTGATGGCTTAGCAATCAACATTTAGCCTATAGATCAAGCAGAACTGAACCATTTAGTGTTTGAGATGGAATCTTCCAACCCCTAAACAATCCACATTCCCGTTAACGAACATATTAAAACTGTAATGTACTGTTGGAAACTGATGGGGAGAAGATTTGGGCTCTGGTGTCTAGAAAACAAATGAACCAAAGGTGCCGACTTAAAACATAAACATGGAAGCTAGAGGCCCAGACAACCTCCTTATTCAGAGGTGGATGTAGATGGGCCAGTAGCCATACTGTTGGGTTCTCGGTATTAAGATATACCATATACAGTATTGTTCAAAATAATAGCAGTACAATGTGACTAACCAGAATAATCAAGGTTTAAAGTATATTTTTTATTGCTACGTGGCAAACAAGTTACCAGTAGGTTCAGTAGATTGTCAGAAAACAAACAAGACCCAGCATTCATGATATGCACGCTCTTAAGGCTGTGCAATTGGGCAATTAGTTGAAAGGGGTGTGTTCAAAAAAATAGCAGTGTCTACCTTTGACTGTACAAACTCAAAACTATTTTGTACAAACATTTTTTTTTTCTGGGATTTAGCAATCCTGTGAATCACTAAACTAATATTTAGTTGTATGACCACAGTTTTTTAAAACTGCTTGACATCTGTGTGGCATGGAGTCAACCAACTTGTGGCACCTCTCAGCTGTTATTCCACTCCATGATTCTTTAACAACATTCCACAATTCATTCACATTTCTTGGTTTTGCTTCAGAAACAGCATTTTTGATATCACCCCACAAGTTCTCAATTGGATTAAGGTCTGGAGATTGGGCTGGCCACTCCATAACATTAATTTTGTTGGTTTGGAACCAAGACTTTGCCCGTTTACTAGTGTGTTTTGGGTCATTGTCTTGTTGAAACAACCATTTCAAGGGCATGTCCTCTTCAGCATAGGGCAACATGACCTCTTCAAGTATTTTAACATATGCAAACTGATCCATGATCCCTGGTATGCGATAAATAGGCCCAACACCATAGTAGGAGAAACATGCCCTTATCATGATGCTTGCACCTCCATGCTTCACTGTCTTCACTGTGTACTGTGGCTTGAATTCAGAGTTTGGGGGTCGTCTCACAAACTGCCTGTGGCCCTTGGACCCAAAAAGAACAATTTTACTCTCATCAGTCCACAAAATGTTCCTCCATTTCTCTTTAGGCCAGTTGATGTGTTCTTTGGCAAATTGTAACCTCTTCTGCACATGCCTTTTTTTTAACAGAGGGACTTTGCGGGGGATTCTTGAAAATAGATTAGCTTCACACAGACGTCTTCTAACTGTCACAGTACTTACAGGTAACTCCAGACTGTCTTTGATCATCCTGGAGGTGATCATTGGCTGAGCCTTTGCCATTCTGGTTATTCCTCTATCCATTTTGATGGTTGTCTTCCATTTTCTTCCACGTCTCTCTGGTTTTGCTCTCCATTTTAAGGCATTGGAGATCATTTTAGCTGAACAGCCTATCATTTTTTGCACCTCTTTATAGGTTTTCCCCTCTCTAATCAACTTTTTAATCAAAGTACGCTGTTCTTCTGAACAATGTCTTGAACGACCCATTTTCCTCAGCTTTCAAATGCATGTTCAACAAGTGTTGGCTTCATCCTTAAATAGGGGCCACCTGATTCACACCTGTTTCTTCACAAAATTGATGACCTCAGTGATTGAATGCCACACTGCTATTTTTTTGAACACACCCCTTTCAACTAATTCAACTAATTGCCCAATTGCACAGCCTTAAGAGCGTGCATATCATGAATGCTGGGTCTCATTTGTTTTCTGAGAATCTACTGAACCTACTGGTAACTTGTTTGCCACGTAGCAATAAAAAAAAATACGAAAAACCTTGATTATTCTGGTTAGTCACATTGTACTGCTATTATTTTGAACAATACTGTAGATCAAACAAATACTTATCCTGTCAAGGTGACAATACACACCCTTTGCTCAGCCATTTTTCCCACAATCAGGAAGAGCCCAAACACGTCCAAGCTGGAAGTAAAAAACTGGGCGGGAAGGAACTCCATAAAATCCCCACGGTGCAGTTAAGAGATAAAACCACCATAAATCCAGTCATAAATACATCAGAAAGTCAAATCTAACATCTGTTCGATCTTTTAATTTACACACACCACCGTCATGTCAGTCAGTCATGGTGAAAGACAGCCATAATCAGCTCATAAATCTGACCAGGTAAACAGACATTTGGCATTCTCTTGATGAGCTTCAAGAGGTAGTCACCTGAAATGGTCTTCCAACAGTCTTGAAGGAGTTCCCCGAGAGATGCTTAGCACTTGTTTGCTCTTTTGCCTTCTGTCTGCGGTCCAGCTCACCCCTAAACCATCTCGACTGGGTTCAGGTCCGGTGACTGTGGAGGCCAGGTCATCATCACTCTCCTTCTTGATCAAATAGCCCTTGATGCCTTCAGTGTGGCTACAATTTTCATAGTCATGAAAATAAAGAAAACTCTTTGAAAGAGAAGGTGTGTCCAAACTTTTGGTCTGTACTGTGTGTGTATATATATAAGAAGCAGCAAAACATTGATAATAATAAGAACTTCAACATCAAATTAGAATGATTTCTCAAGGATTATGTGACACTGAAGGCTGGAGTTATGATGCTGAAAATTCAGCTTTGATCACAGGAATAAATAGTTTTTAATCATAATAATATTCCACAATAATACTATTTTTACAGTATTTTTATCAACGAAATGCAGCTTAGACTTCTTTCAAAAACACTTTTGAGTATGTAGATAAAGTATTGACTAAAAAATGAGCAAGCTAAGCTCAAAAGTGCACAACAGCAGCACCGTCTCCTCTCAGAAAATCAGGCTGAATCATTTCTCCACCTCACTGCTTCCCACAGCGCTCAGTTTGTTTGAGGACAATGAGAAAACACAGCGCTGCGAGCGTCTCTGCAAGCACGATTTCATTCACCTTATTAAACATCTACAGCAAAGTCCTTCAACACCCCTGGGACGCAAACAGAGGCCCAGAAAACAGCACACTAACACTCCCAGTTCCAACGTCTCTCACTCAGGGCCAGCAAACAATTTGACCTCAGAATAAACAATCCCTTCAAACACTGCATCTTCACAGCCTTCTGTGTTTGCCCTCGCCGAGCCAAAACGGTCAGCAGAGCTTTTGAAAGGCTCATGACATTTGAAAGTCTCATTATGCAGCTTATTATGCAGCTTATTATGCAGGCTTTTGTCTTCTCAGGTGTGGATAACACTAATATTCATGGTCAGTCATGCCTAATCGCATATGCGAAACAAAAAGTGTCTTAGAAAATTTCAATCAATCTATTGTTTTCTGTGAGAGAGTAAACAAGGTGATTTAAACATCATTTTAAAGCATACATTCTAGCCTACAAGCTCCAGGTTTGACAGTCTTGTGTACAAATGTTCTGTATGTGTTTTATGACCTTATTTCAGTGACGACAAAATTTGTGTTTTTTACTAACCATGCATAAACATTGTTTTCTCAAAAACACAATCAAGTAAATACATGCTATTTACATATTGTTGTATATGCCCAGTTTGTACTGAATACAGTGTTTTAGACTTTAGCCATGCATATTTGCATTTATTCATTTAGCAGACGCTTTTATCCAAAGCGACTTTTAATGAGGAAAATGGAAGCAACCAAAAAAAAAAAAAAGAAAAAAAGTGAAATGATATATAAGTGATATAACAAGTCTCAGAACGCAAGCTTCTAGAGGGAACATAAGTCTGAAGTAATACATTTAGGTAAATGGGTGCAAAGCCAGTGGTAGTTTTGTAGGCAAACATCAGTGCCTTGAATTTTATGCGAGCAGTTATCGGTAGCCAGTTCAAATTGATAATCAGAGGTGAGACGTGTATTCTTTTCGGCTCTTTAAAAATTCATCTTGCTGTCGTGTTCTGTATTAATTGTAAAGGTTTGATAGAAACTGGCTGGAAGACCTGCCAAGAGGACATTGCAATAGTCCAGCCTGGACAGAACAAGAGCTTGAACAAGGAGTTGTGCAGCATGTTCCCAAAAAAAGGCACTGATCTGCAGGACCAGACAGTTTTAACAATGTAGTCTGAGAAAAATAGCTGATAATCAATCATAAGTCCAAAGTTTCTGGCTGTTTTGAAGGAGTTATGGTTGATGTGCCTGGAATGTTTGCTGGAATCACAAGCATTTCTGTCTTGGCACAGTTGAGTTGAAGGTGATGACCCTTCATCCATATGTCCTTCAATGTTTATAAGCGACTGAAAAAAGCATAAAAGTCAGGGCATGTCAAAACTTCTCCAGGCCCCCAAAACCCCCTAGAACTCAGAAGGTTAAACACGTCTGTATACGTTTGTGCTTGGGAAATTTTCAGTTAATTTCTCTTACGTAGCATGATTTGCTAGAAACACAGGCAATTCTTCCTATTAAAATATTTTGAAATATTGTGAAATGTTGTGTAATGTGTGACCCCTTGATGCAAATCCATTGTGCAATGTGCGCACAACAGCACTTAGTGGTATATTGGACAGTAATGTGTGAGGAAAAACAACGATCTAATAACATTGAAAGTCATGTATTGTGTTC
This sequence comes from Carassius auratus, assembly GCF_003368295.1. NCBI lineage: Eukaryota > Metazoa > Chordata > Actinopteri > Cypriniformes > Cyprinidae > Carassius > Carassius auratus. Next base: position 84,158 of record NW_020525818.1, read on the forward strand.
CTGGCATTAGTTCCTTCTTCTTTTTTCAATTGTAGGGGTTTTGTAGGGTAAAATTCAGTTAATGATTTAATCATAATTCCATGCATTAATTAGTTTAATTAATAATTTCTTTATTCATCCATCCATCCATTCTCAGGATCTTTGACCCTGAGGCTCAATATATATTACATTATTCTAGATTATACAGGTGCATCTTAATAAATTAGAATGTCATGGAAAAGTTCATTAATTTCAGTAATTCAACACAAATTGTGGAACTTGGTTATTAAATAAATTCAATGCACACAGACTGAAGTAGTTTAAGTCTTTGGTTCTTTTAATTGTGATGATTTTGGCTCACATTTAACAAAAACCCACTTTCAACAAATTATAATACTTCATAAGCCAAAAAAAAAGGAAAAAAAAAAAAATAGTGAAGTGTTGACTGTCTGGAAAGTATGTTTTTTTTTTTTTTTTTTTTTTTTTACTCTACATATACTCAATATTTGGCAGTGGCTCCTTTTGCTTTTATTACTGCCTCAATTCGGCGGGGCATGGAGGTGATCAGTTTGTGGCACTGCTGAGGTGGTCTGGAAGCCCAGGTTTCTTTGACAGTGGCCTTCAGCTCATCTGCATTTATTGGTCTCTTGTTTCTCATTTTCCTCTTGACGATAGCCCATAGATTCTCTCTGGGATTCAGGTCTGGTGAGTTTGCCGCCCATTCAAGCACACCAACACCATGGTCATTTAACTAACTTTTGGTGCTTTTGGCAGTGTGGGTGGGGCACGTGCCAAATCCTGTGGGAAAATGAAATCAGCATCTTCAGAAAGCTGGTCAGCAGAAGGAAGCATGAAGTGCTCCAAAATTTCTTGGTAAACGGGTGCAGTGACTTTGGTTTAAAAAAAATGAATTTGACCAATATCAGCAGATAACATTGCACCCCAAATCATCACAGACTTTGGAAACTTAACACTGGACTTCATGCGAACTTGGGCTATGAGTTTCTCCACCCTTCCTCCACACTCTAGGACCTTGGTTTCCAAATGAAAAACAAAACTTGCTCTCATCTGAAAAGAGGACTCTGGACCACTGGGCAACAGTCCAGTTCTTCTTCTCCTCAGCCCAGGTAAGACCCCACTTTTTCCTTTCACTCAACTTTCTGTTAACATATAAGGAACACCCGCACACTATCTTAACTTGCAAATTAAAATTTTAATCACACCAACGTTTTGGTCACACGACCTTCATCATGAGTATACAAATGTTCAAATTCATCTCTTTTAAAATAAACACATGACCAATTAACAGAGCTCCATCTGCACAGAATTAAGCTCATTCGGAATACATAATTAGCACCACATCATAAACAATTACAACAATCAAGATCCCCCTATAGGTTAACAAAATCATCCAAAAAACACAATCAACACATCGTCATCAAACAGCATCAAATTGTAATTCTAAACCGGTAGTCAGGCTCCATAGTATCTCAAACTCATCGCGAATACACAGTAAAAACAACACCTCATTCAAAACAATTGCATGACTATAACATTACATTAAATAACGCTTCATCGTTCATCGTAGGTGGCAAAGTTACTTTCTCAAAGTTACTTTCTTTTGCCACCTTTGTTTTTACTGTGTATTCACAATGAGTTTGAGAGACTATGGAGCCTGACTACCGGTTTAGAATTACAATTTGATGCTGTTTGATGACGATGTGTTGATTGTGTTTTTTGGATGATTTTGTTAACCTATAGGGGGATCTTGATTGTTGTAATTGTTTATGATGTGGTGCTAATTATGTATGCCGAATGAGCTTAATTCTGTGCAGATGGAGCTCTGTTAATTGGTCATGTGTTTATTTTAAAAGAGATGAATTTGAACATTTGTATACTCCTGATGAAGGTCATGTGACCGAAACGTTGGTGTGATTAAAATTTTAATTTGCAAGTTAAGATAGTGTGCGGGAGTTCCTTACATGTTGATACGACCCACCTGTTCTTTATTTTCTACGCACCTATCACTTACAGGTGTGCGATGGAGTTCGTTCACTAATTAACTCAACTTTCTGTTAACATGCTTGGATACAGCACTCTGTGAAACATGCTTCCAAATCAACGGGACCAGATTGTTTATATCCATTGCAGAATAAGCCATTCAAGAATAACCAACATGTTTTTAATATTAGTAGAATATCCACCAACATGATCTTTTTTTTTACAAAACCCTTTATCCATGAAACTTGTTTTATTCGGTTGTGCTTGGTTTGATTACCTTTGATTATCTTGATTTCAAAAGTGTGGATTTCAGGAATAAAATTGGTTAAATATTACAACATTTGTATCAAATAGTAGGCTATACAATTTTTTTATTATTATTATTTTGCATATGATTTAATTATTACACTAAATTACACATTCAGTTGGTCATCATCCACCATCCTCTGCATCAGATAAAAAACCAAAAGTTAATTCTGAGAATGTTCACCCATGTCTTCAGTGTGCAATTGTGGCCTCATATAACTTGAGAAAATGTAAGTCTCCCCCAATAGAAGAGCTTCTGCAACTAGGGAAAAAAATGACAGACAGAAGTGCAAGTATCAAACTCTGCTGATTTGTAACAGATATATTAATTACAAACAAACAGCATTTTTTGAGGAGAAAAAAAAAGTTAAATAATTGTTAAGAATCTTTATATTGTTCTTTATTTCTCACCTTACAGTTTTACAAAACAGTGAGCAACGACATACTTATCAAATGACATGCTTTTAATAGCAAAACAGAGGAATATGAGAAAATATTTAACAGTTGCTGGCCCATTTTCTTGAAGCGTATTCCAACGATGGGCTGCCTCTGGCAAATAAGTGGCTCTAATCGTTGAGTAAACATTTAAAACAGCAAACAATGAAAACATTTAGTGCACAAACGAACAAATATATTCTACGTTTGCTTATCTTCATTCCAAGCTGAAATGTAATTAAACTACCTTGTTGAACAGTGTTTTTGTGATCCGGTGAAAACGTACTAATATTTTTCGCTTTAATGCGAAACAGCAAACTCATGAATATTCACGTAAGCTCCGCCCAGCGTTACCGAAAATCTCAGAAACCGAATATTTCAGAACACCGGACAGTTTTAACAATGTAGTATGAGAAAAATAGCTGATCATCAATCATAACTCCAAAGTTTCTGGCTGTTTTTGAATGAGTTATGGTTGATGTGCCTAACTTGATGGTGAAATTGTATAGAAACGATGGGCTTGCTGGAACCACAAGCCTCTCTGTCTTGGCAAGGTTGAGTTGATGGTGATGGCCCTTCGTCCATATGTCCTTCATGTATATGTTTATAAGCAATTGAAAAAAACACAAAAGTCAGGGCATGTCAAAACTTCTCCAGGCCCCCAAAACCCCCTAGAACTCAGAAGGTTAAACACGTCTGTATACGTTTGTTTGTGCTTGGGAAATTTTCAGTTAATTTCTCTTACGTAGCATGATTTGCTAGAAACACAGGCAATTCTTCCTATTGAAATATTTTGAAATATTGTGAAATGTTGTGTAATGTGTGACCCCTTGATGCAAATCCATTGTGTAATATGCGCACAACAGCACTTAGTGGTATATTGGACAGTAATGTGTGAGGAAAAACAACGATCTAATAACATTGAAAGTCATGTAGTGTGTTCCTGGCATTAGTTTCAATTGTAGGGATTTTGAGGATTTCTTTGCATTGAAATATAAAACAACATCTCAGTCTGCAAATTAATTCAATTAAACTCAAGTTTATTTGTAAAGCACTTTTCATGATAGAAAATGTTGCAAAGCAGCTTTACAGGAAATTATGTCTTTTCTACAATATATTTAGTACTAGTTTGTCAGTGGTGAATATGTCAGACTGATGTACTTATGGCAGAAATGTAGGGTAAAATTCAGTTAATGACTTAATCATAATGCCCTGCATTAATTAATTAATTTATTAATTTATTCATCCATCCATTCTCAGGATCTTTGACCCTGAGGCTCAATATGTATTACATTATTCTATATTATACAGCTGCATCTTAATAAATTAGTATGTCATGGAAAAGTTCATTAATTTCAGTAATTCAACGCAAATTGTGACACTTATGTATTAAATAAATTCAATGCACACAGACTGAAGTAGTTTAAGTCTTTGGTTCTTTTAATTGTGATGGTTTTGGCTCACATTTAACAAAAAACCCACCATCAACAAATTCTAATACTTAATAGGACAAAATAATAATAATAATAATAATAATGAAATAAAATAAAAATAAAAAAATAGTGAATTGTTGGCCTTCTGGAAAGTATGTTTTTTTTTTTTTTACTCTACATGTACTCAATACTTGGTAGGGGCTTCTTTTGATTTTTATTACTGCCTCAATTCGGCGGGGCATGGAGGTGATCAGTTTGTGGCACTGCTGAGGTGGTATGGAAGCCCAGGTTTCTTTGACAGTGGCCTTCAGCTCATCTGCATTTATTGGTCTCTTGTTTCTCATTTTTCTCTTGACAATAGCCCATAGATTCTCTCTGGGATTCAGGTCTGGTGAGTTTGCTGACCATTTCAAGCACCACAACACCATGGCCATTTAACCAATTTCTGGTGCTTCTGGTAGTTGTGGGCAGGTGCCAAATCCTGTGGGAAAATGAAATCAGCATCTTCAGAAAAGCTGGTCAGCAGAAGGAAGCATGAAGTGCTCCAAAATTTATTGGTAAACGTGCAGTGACTTTGGTTTAAAAAAAAACACAATGGACCAACAACAGCAGATGACTTGCACCCGAAATCATCACAGACTGTGGAAACTTAATAGTGGACTTCATGCTAACTTTGGGCTATGAGTTTCTCCACCCTTCCTCCAGACTCTAGGACCTTGGTTTCCAAATGAAATACAAAACTTGCTTCTCATCTGAAAATAGGTCTCTGGACCACTGTGCAAACAGTCCAGTTCTTCTTCTCCTCAGCCCAGGTAAGACACCACTTTTTCCTTCCACTCAACTTTCTGTTAACATGCTTGGATACAGCACTGTAAACAGTCAGCTTCTTTGGCCAATGCATGTTTGTGGCTTACCCTTCTTGTGAAGGATGTCAATGATTGTCTTGTGGACAACTGTCAGATCAGAAGTCTTCCCCATGATTGTGTAGCCCTGCATGACATACAGTAGGTGGCCATCCAAAATGATGGTTCTACCGCCGCCGCCGCGTCTGCAAATTGCTTTTGCAGATTTTGACTGTTTAGCAGCTTTAACCACACGTTTTCAAACAAGCACATCAAAACACATTTTCGCAAATAGCCATCAGCATTGCCTCACCGATGTGTTATATTTGACTGCAGTCAGGGAAAATGAAAGAAAAACACTGTAGGTTAGTTAAAATATTTAAGATTCACAGATGAAAGTTTAGTCCTTATGAAGATATGTGCGTTTCTTAGAACGAATTCAAGCAGGATAAATGTCAAGCCTATGAGCCTTTGCTTATATTTCTCTAAACCATATTTTAGATTTGACACATTTAATAGGTTTTCAGTATTATTTATATAATACGAATTGTGATATATTATTCAAAAGAAATAGTGGTTTACTTTGCATCGAAGCATTAAAAGTGGTAGCCTATTTTAGTGAGCTAGGCGTGTTTTCATAAAACATGAGGCACTGTATCATTTTGTTCCCATTATTTAGTCATAATTGAAACAAGAAACTAATAAATTAAACCTCACAATTTAGCTAAATCATTAAAACTCTAAATAATGGACTGATTAATAAAACATCCTCACGTTTAAACTCAAGTTTATATTTCATTATAATCCACAAAATGCACACAATTAAAAAAAGAGCTTCATTAATTGACAACTTAAGTGATTTTTAAAGGGAGTCTTCTTTACTCACTTTCATATAATTTTATTTAAAAAAAAAATATATATATATATATATATATATATATATATATATATATATATATATATATATATATATATATATATATATATAATATAATAATAATAATAATAATAAATAATAATAAATAAATTGCAGCCACATTTAAATGCAGGTGTGTATAGTATTCCATGAAATATCAGTGCAAGATTTGCGGCGGGCATGATGCTGCATTTATTCTTATTTTTCAACATATTTTATCTTCATTACAAACCTTGTTTGGTTTTATTTTTTTTAACTGCATGTAAAAAAAGAAAAACCTTTGTAATGCATATGCAAAATGTTCATTATTATTCATATTCAAGTGTTTGTGCGAAAAATATTAATGCGCATGCATGACAGGGAGGAGCCCTCTCGATCACGTGAATGTTTTCCTGATAATGAAATAATTGAAAATTAGGGTGTCTCAAATACATGAGAAATAAATCTACAGAAAGCTTTAAATGTATTTTAAATTAATCAATTCAAAACGAAAGCATTATGTAATCTGTGAGGGTTACATTTATCTCTAAAGGTGCGACCATGTGGAGAGAGTCTAAAGTCTTTATTTATGCCAGAAAAGCTTACATTTATGTGTCTTTTTGTTCGCTTTAGCAGCCATGTTGCCAAGATAATACATACCTCTTCATTTGAAGTGTGGTACCAAAAAATCTTCATTTGAAGGGCTGCCTACGCCTCCAACCAAAAGAGAATCGAGACACTCCTACCTTAGGGGAAGGGCTAAGGGGTAGAATTGGGATTAATTAACTTTTTTAACATGGCTGACATTCTCTCTGACTCAAAATAAACCAATATCCCGGAGTAATTCATTTACTCAAACAGCACACTGACTGAACGGAAGATGAACACCGAGCAGAGCCAGAGAACCGAGAACCATTTCTTTCGGATGTGTCCGATTTGAGAACCGATTAGCTGATTCTCATTCTCGAGTCAAGAACCGGTTGCATTGGTTTTCGGATCACCAGTACACTGAGCTGATGATACTGTGCATGCATGTCATTTTTTCAAAAGGACAAAATGCATATCAAAGTATTTGGTTAAACATCGGTTTTTGGATGTGTTATAATAACTCTATTAGTAACAGTAATAATGTGCACATGAGGATTTAAGTCTTGACGATATAAAAGGATGTCAACTGTTTACCCCACGTTCATAACATCAGTACAGAATCAGTTCAGAATCAATCACCAA
>NW_020525819.1:0-19886 GCF_003368295.1 Carassius auratus
TACTTTGCCAAAGTAACTTTTTTAAAATCTTGAATATTAAATTAACAGCTTTATTGACAACATTTGGTCCCAAAAGTTGTTCAGAATGAGGAGATCTATCATATGATATGAAGATCTAGTGTTTATGTGAATATATGAGCATTTTCAGACAATTTGAGGCCATTTACCATATCAATCTTATGTTTTGAGACCTTTTCTACTGTCATAGCGCCACCTGTGGTCCGATCTCCATGAAAATTTGCATGCTTGTTAAGAGTCACCTGTTACATGTTTCACCAAGTTTCATAAAGTTTTGAGTTTTTGTTTAGGTTTTATATGCTTTTGGGTATTTTGGTCACGCCCCTTTTCTAATTTAGCCAGTTAAAGCTAACCAAAGGACAAATTCAACATTTTTTTTGATAATTATTGATCTAGAGAGTCCAGAGAAAATTACTGCAGTGGTTTGGTTTCGATCGGGTAAAAAATCTGGGACTAGTTCGCAAAAGTAGTTTTTAACATATTTGTGAATAACAATTGAACGATTTGATTGACATCTTCGCTCTTGAGGCAAAGTTGTTCACAAAGAGGAGATCTATCATATGATATGAAGATCTAGTGTTTGTGTGAATGTATGAACATTCTACAAATTGTGATCATTTTCTATTGAATGTGTGTTTTTGAGGCTTTTTCAACTGTTATAGCGCCACCTATGATCCGATCTCCATGAAACTTTGCATGCTTGTTAAGAGTCACCTGTTACATGATTTCACTGAGTTTCATAAAGTTTTGAGTTTTCGTTTAGGTTTTATAGGCTTTGGGGTATGTTTGGCCACACCCCTTTTTAAATTACCCCTTTACAGCTAACCAAAGGACAAAATTCAACATTTTTTTGATAATTATTGATCTAGAGAGTCCACAGAATATTACTGCAGTGGTTTGGTTCCGATCGGGCAAAAAACCTAGGACTAGTTCGCAAAAGTAGGTTTTTAACATATTTGTGAATAACAATTGAACGATTTGATTGACAGCAATGGTTCTTGAGGCAAAGTTGTGCATTATGAGGAGATCTATCAAATGATATGCATATTGTGTTGATATGTGAAACACCACGTGATTACAGAGCCATAAAACTCGTTAGCGCCAACTAGTGGCCGATTTCTTTCAAAATTCTTACAGACCTTAAGGTTCATGAGTCGAACGTACCCAGCGAGTTTCGTTCGATCAACATCCGTTAACCCTTTCAAATAGGTGCTTAAAATTGTTTGGCCAATGGCGGCCATGTTTTTTGAGATATGCAAATGTCCTCATAGGTACTTGTGCCCCTTCAGACCAAGACACTGCATACCAATTTTCAAGTCGATCGAGCCAACGGTTGCCTAGTTATAGCCATTTATGTGTTTTTTCTATCTTATGCGCCCCCAAGTGGCAGAGATGCGCAATTTTTTTATGTTGACCAAAGATTGAGCTCATACATATGTGTACCAAGTTTGGTGAAGATATCTCATTCCGTTCAAGAGTTATAGCTAAAATAGCATTTGGCTAACGTTAGCTATAGACGCTTTTTGGCTGTACTGTTTCGCGTAAGAATTGAAATTTCAACTTTTTTTGATAATTATTGATATTGAGTGTCCAGGGAATATTTCTGAAGTGGTTTGGTTCCGATTGGTTGAAAATCCTAGGACTAGTTCGCAAAAGTAGGTTTCGGATATAGCTCGATTTTACGAGAAAACGGTGCGTCGTAGAGCAAAAAATGCAGTCGTTGCACTTTTGTTCGTGACTAACCCAAGGATTGCAACGATGCCTTGTTTTTGAGTCTACGGCTAACGGTTTACGATCTGCGGCCAAAAATGTCCAAAATTTTTGTTTTTTGCGCTGTAGCGCCCCCGTTAGGCCGATTGGGCTGAGACTTTGATAAGTTCTCCCCAAAATTGAGCTCTACGATCTGTCCAAATTTCAGCTCTCTAGGCCTTACGGTTTGGGCTGCACGTTCAGTTCTAGGGCGGAAGAATAATATAATAATAATTAAAAATCCTAACAATTACAAGAGGGTTTCAGCACTGCGTGCTGAACCCCTAATTAAAGCTGCAAGCAGCATTTTACGGGGTTCAAGCATTTAAGGCCTCTGAGGTGGTCTTGGCTAACCTGGATGCATGGATGACAGTTAAAGACATCCAAAATGAAGAATAGGCTGGCAGACAGACACAAACACTGAAATTAAAATTGATTAAACTAGTTTTTAACAGTTTAGATGTCATTTACAGGTTTAAACTGTAATCACAATGTGGCAAAATTGTAAAAACTGATATATCTGTATGAACAAAATGGAAAACATTGACTCAATGAGATTTAAAATGTTATAACAGTTAATTTTTTTTATGTTTTGGCATGAATTAATGATCCTTTCAACAGTACTGTTTCAACTTTGCTGATGAGCCCATTAGTTGGTTCTCCCGCTGCCATCTAGTGGTTCTAAAATGCATTTACTCAAGCAACACTGTGTTTTTTAATTATAACTGTTATAGTGTTGTTTTTTTTTGACCAATCTCTCTTAAATTTTGCATGCTTGTTTAGAATGAAATTATGCATTATTTTACACAGTTTTGATAATTTGTGGGCTTTCTGTTTGTATTAATAGGCCTTTGTGTACACTATGCAAATAACATATTATAAAATTACTGGTTTATAGTTGTCCAAATGCAACTGTTCAACATGTTTTTGATAATTATTGACCTTCAGAGTCTAGAGAATTGTACTTCAGTGGTTTTATTGATTTTCAGCTTATACCCTATCACTAGTTTGCCAAAGTAACTTTTTGAAAATAATCTTGAATATTTAATTAACAGCTTTATTGACAACATTGGTCCCAGAGGCAAAGTTGTTCAGAATGAGGAGATCTATCATATGATATGAAGATCTAGTGTTTTGAGTGAATATATGAGCATTTTCAAACAATTTGAGGCCATTTACCATATAAATCTTGTGTTTTGAGACCTTTTCTACTGTTATAGCGCCACCTATGGTGCGATCTCCATAAAACTTTGCATGCTTGTTAAGAGTTCACCTGTTACATGATTCTCACCGAGTTTCATAAAGTTTTGAGTTTTCGTTTAGGTTTTATAGGCTTTGGGTATGTTTGGCCACACCCCTTTTCTAAATTACCCCTTAACAGCTAACCAAAGGACAAAATTCAACATTTTTTTGATAATTATTGATCTAGAGAGTCCACAGAATATTACTGCAGTGGTTTGGTTCCGATCGGGCAAAAAACCTAGGACTAGTTCGCAAAAGTAGGTTTTTAACATATTTGTGAATAACAATTGAACGATTTGATTGACAGCAATGGTTCTTGAGGCAAAGTTGTGCATTATGAGGAGATCTATCAAATGATATGCATATTGTGTTGATATGTGAAACACCACGTGATTACAGAGCCATAAAACTCGTTAGCGCCAACTAGTGGCCGATTTCTTTCAAAATTCTTACAGACCTTAAGGTTCATGAGTCGAACGTACCCAGCGAGTTTCGTTCCGATCAACATCCGTTAACCCTTTCAAATAGGTGCTTAAATTGTTTGGCCAATGGCGGCCATGTTTTTTGAGATATGCAAATGTCCTCATAGGTACTTGTGCCCCTTCAGACCAAGACACTGCATACCAATTTTCAAGTCGATCGAGCCAACGGTTGCCTAGTTATAGCCATTTATGTGTTTTTTCTATCTTATTGCGCCCCCAAGTGGCAGAGATGCGCAATTTTTTTTATTTGACCAAAGATTGAGCTCATACATATGTGTACCAAGTTTGGTGAAGATATCTCATTCCGTTCAAGAGTTATAGTTAAAATAGCATTTGGCTAACGTTAGCATAGACGCTTTTTGGTGTACTGTTTCGCGTAAGAATTGAAATTTCAACTTTTTTTTGATAATTATTGATATTGAGTGTCCAGGGAATATTTCTGAAGTGGTTTGGTTCTGATTGGTTGAAAATCCTAGGACTAGTTCGCAAAAGTAGGTTTCGGATATAGCTCGATTTTGCGAGAAAACGGTGCGTCGTAGAGCCCAAAAAGGCGCATACACTTTTGTTCGGGCTAACCCAAGGATTGCTACGATGCCATGTTTTTGAGTTTATGGCTACGGTTTTACGATCCTGACGGCCAAAATGTCCAAATTTTTTGTTTTTTGCGCTTGTAGCGCCCCCGTTGGCCGATTGGGCTGAGACTTTGATAAGTTCTCCCCAAATGAGCTCTACGATCTGTCCAAAGTTCAGCTCTCTAGGCCTTACGGTTTGGCTGCACGTTCAGTTCTAGGGCGGAAGAATAATATAATAAATAATTAAAGCTGCAAGCAGCATTTTACGGGTTCAAGCATTAAGGCATCTGAGGTGGTCAGAGCCAACCTGGATGCTTTGGATGACAGTTAAACACCATCCAAAATGGAGAACAGGCTAACAGACAGACACACCACACTGAAAGTAAATGATTAGACTAATATGTATACTCTATAAGCATATGCCACACACACACACACACACAAGACACACATATACATGCACAAACATTTTGTTGCAGATATAGGTATTTGAAATAAGTGATAGGTGACAATAAACTTATTGCAAGTCTTCTCTTTTTAAGAGTTTAGATGTCATTTTCAGGTTAAACTGTAATCATAATGTGGCAAAATTGTAAAAACTGATATATCTGTATGAACAAAATGGAAAACATTGACTCAATGAGATTTAAAATGTTATAACAGTTCATTTTTTAATGTTTTGGCATGAATTCATGAATCCTTTCAACAGTACTGTTCAACTTTACTGAATGAGCCCATTAGTGGTCTTCCGCTGCCATCTAGTGGTTATAAATTGCATTTACTCAACAACACTGTGTTTTAAACATAACTGTTATAGTGTTTTTTTTTTTTTGCCCAATCTCTCTTAAATTTTGCATGCTTGTTTAGAATGAAATTATGCATTATTTTACACAGTTTTGATAATTTGTGGGCTTTCTGTTTGTATTAATAGGCCTTTGTGTACACTATGCAAATAACATATTATAAAATTACTGGTTTATAGTTGTCCAAATGCAATTGTTCAACATGTTTTTGATAATTATTGACCTTCAGAGTCTAGAGAATTGTACTTCAGTGGTTTTATTGATTTTCAGCTTAAACCTTGATCACAGTTTGCCAAAGTAACTTTTTAAAATAATCTTGAATATTTAATTAACAGCTTTATTGACAACATTGGTCCCAGAGGCAAAGTTGTTCAGAATGAGGAGATCTATCATATGATATGAAGATTTAGTGTTTTTGAGTGAATATATGAGCATTTTCAAACAATTTGAGGCCATTTACCATATAAATCTTGTGTTTTGAGACCTTTTCTACTGTTATAGCGCCACCTATGGTCTGATCTCCATGAAACTTTGCATGCTTGTTAAGAGTCACCTGTTACATGATTTCACCTAGTTTCATAAAGTTTTGAGTTTTCGTTTAGGTTTTATAGGCTTTGGGGTATGTTTGGCCACACCCCTTTTTCTAATTACCCCTTTACAGCTAACCAAAGGACAAAATTCAACATTTTTTTGATAATTATTGATCTAGAGAGTCCACAGAATATTACTGCAGTGGTTTGGTTCCGATCGGACAAAAAACCTAGGACTAGTTCGCAAAAGTAGGTTTTTAACATATTTGTGAATAACAATTGAACGATTTGATTGACAGCAATGGTTCTTGAGGCAAAGTTGTGCATTATGAGGAGATCTATCAAATGATATGCATATTGTGTTGATATGTGAAACACCACGTGATTACAGAGCCATAAAACTCGTTAGCGCCAACTAGTGGCCGATTTCTTTCAAAATTCTTACAGACCTTAAGGTTCATGAGTCGAACGTACCCAGCGAGTTTCGTTCCGATCAACATCCGTTAACCCTTTCAAATAGGTGCTTAAATTGTTTGGCCAATGGCGGCCATGTTTTTTGAGATATGCAAATGTCCTCATAGGTACTTGTGCCCCTTCAGACCAAGACACTGCATACCAATTTTCAAGTCGATCGAGCCAACGGTTGCCTAGTTATAGCCATTTATGTGTTTTTTCTATCTTATAGCGCCCCCAAGTGGCAGAGATGCGCAATTTTTTTTATTTGACCAAAGATTGAGCTCATACATATGTGTACCGAGTTTGGTGAAGATATCTCATTCCGTTCAAGAGTTATAGTCAAAATAGCATTTGGCTAACGTTAGCATAGACGCTTTTTGGTGTACTGTTTCGCGTAAGAATTGAAATTTCAACTTTTTTTTGATAATTATTGATATTGAGTGTCCAGGGAATATTTATGAAGTGGTTTGGTTCTGATTGGTTGAAAATCCTAGGACTAGTTCGCAAAAGTAGGTTTCGGATATAGCTCGATTTTGCGAGAAAACGGTGCGTCGTAGACCCCAAAAAGGCGCCGTGCACTTTTGTTCGGGCTAACCCAAGGATTGCAACAATGCCATGTTTTTGAGTCTATGGCTAACGGTTTACGATTCACGGCCAAAAATGTCCAAAATTTTTGTTTTTTGCGCTGTAGCGCCCCCGTTTGGCCGATTGGGCTGAGACTTTGATAAGTTCTCCCCAAAATGAGCTCTACGATCTGTCCAAATTTCAGCTCTCTAGGCCTTACGGTTTGGGCTGCACGTTCAGTTCTAGGGCAGAAGAATAATAATAATAATAATAATTAAAGCTGCAAGCAGCATTTACCGGGGTTCAAGCACATTAAGGCCTCTGAGGTGGTCTGAGCCAACCTGGATGCATGGATGACATTTAAACACATCCAAAATGGAGAACAGGCTAACAGACAGACACACACACTGAAAGTAAATGATTAGACTAATATATGTATACTCTATAAGCATATGCACACACACACACACACACAAAGACACACATATACATGCACAAACATTTTGTTGCAGATATAGGTATTTGAAATAAGTGATAGGTGACAATAAACTTATTGCAAGTCTTCTCTTTTTAAGAGTTTAGATGTCATTTTCAGGTTAAACTGTAATCATAATGTGGCAAAATTGTAAAAACTGATACATCTGTATGAACAAAATGGAAAACATTGACTCAATGAGATTTAAAATGTTATAACAGTTCATTTTTTAATGTTTTGGCATGAATTCATGAACCTTCAACAGTACTGTTCAACTTTACTGAATGAGCCCATTAGTGGTCTTCCGCTGCCATCTAGTGGTTATAAATTGCATTTACTCAAACAACACTGTGTTTTTAAACATAACTGTTATAGTGTTGTATTTTTTTTTGCCCAATCTCTCTTAAATTTTGCATGCTTGTTTAGAATGAAATTATGCATTATTTTACACAGTTTTGATAATTTGTGGGCTTTCTGTTTGTATTAATAGGCCTTTGTGTACACTATGCAAATAACATATTATAAAATTACTGGTTTATAGTTGCCCAAATGCAATTGTTCAACATGTTTTTGATAATTATTGACCTTCAGAGTCTAGAGAATTGTACTTCAGTGGTTTTATTGATTTTCATCTTAAACCGTATCACAAGTATGCCAAAGTAACTTTTTTAAATAATCTTGAATATTTAATTAACAGCTTTATTGACAACATTGGTCCCAGAGGCAAAGTTGTTCAGAATGAGGAGATCTATCATATGATATGAAGATTTAGTGTTTTTGAGTGAATATATGAGCATTTTCAAACAATTTGAGGCCATTTACCATATAAATCTTGTGTTTTGAGACCTTTTCTACTGTTATAGCGCCACCTATGGTCTGATCTCCATGAAACTTTGCATGCTTGTTAAGAGTCACCTGTTACATGATTTCACTGAGTTTCATAAAGTTTTGAGTTTTCGTTTAGGTTTTATAGGCTTTGGGGTATGTTTGGCCACACCCCTTTTTCTAAATTACCCCTTTACAGCTAACCAAAGGACAAAATTCAACATTTTTTTAATAATTATTGATCTAGAGAGTCCACAGAATATTACTGCAGTGGTTTGGTTCCGATCGGGCAAAAAACCTAGGACTAGTTCGCAAAAGTAGGTTTTTAACATATTTGTGAATAACAATTGAACGATTTGATTGACAGCAATGGTTCTTGAGGCAAAGTTGTGCATTATGAGGAGATCTATCAAATGATATGCATATTGTGTTGATATGTGAAACACCACGTGATTACAGAGCCATAAAACTCGTTAGCGCCAACTAGTGGCCGATTTCTTTCAAAATTCTTACAGACCTTAAGGTTCATGAGTCGAACGTACCCAGCGAGTTTCGTTCCGATCAACATCCGTTAACCCTTTCAAATAGGTGCTTAAATTTGTTTGGCCAATGGCGGCCATGTTTTTTGAGATATGCAAATGTCCTCATAGGTACTTGTGCCCCTTCAGACCAAGACACTGCATACCAATTTTCAAGTCGATCGAGCCAACGGTTGCCTAGTTATAGCCATTTATGTGTTTTTTCTATCTTATAGCGCCCCCAAGTGGCAGAGATGCGCAATTTTTTTGATTTGACCAAAGATTGAGCTCATACATATGTGTACCGAGTTTGGTGAAGATATCTCATTCCGTTCAAGAGTTATAGTCAAAATAGCATTTGGCTAACGTTAGCATAGACGCTTTTTGGTGTACTGTTTCGCGTAAGAATTGAAATTTCAACTTTTTTTTGATAATTATTGATATTGAGTGTCCAGGGAATATTTCTGAAGTGGTTTGGTTCTGATTGGTTGAAAATCCTAGGACTAGTTCGCAAAAGTAGGTTTCGGATATAGCTCGATTTTGCGAGAAAACGGTGCGTCGTAGACCCCAAAAAGGCGCCGTGCACTTTTGTTCGGGCTAACCCAAGGATTGCAACAATGCCATGTTTTTGAGTCTACGGCTAACGGTATACGATTTACGGCCAAAAATGTCCAAAATTTTTGTTTTTTGCGCTGTAGCGCCCCCGTTAGGCCGATTGGGCTGAGACTTTGATAAGTTCTCCCCAAATTGAGCTCTACGATCTGTCCAAATTTCAGCTCTCTAGGCCTTACGGTTTGGGCTGCACGTTCAGTTCTAGGGCAGAAGAATAATAATAATAATAATAATAATAATAATAAAAATCCTAACAATTACAATAGGGTTTCAGCACTGCGTGCTTGAACCCCTAATTAAAGCTGCAAGCAGCATTTACCGGGGTTCAAGCACATTAAGGCCTCTGAGGTGGTCTGAGCCAACCTGGATGCATGGATGACATTTAAACACATCCAAAATGGAGAACAGGCTAACAGACAGACACACACACTGAAAGTAAATGATTAGACTAATATATGTATACTCTATAAGCATATGCACACACACACACACACACACAAAGACACACATATACATGCACAAACATTTTGTTGCAGATATAGGTATTTGAAATAAGTGATAGGTGACAATAAACTTATTGCAAGTCTTCTCTTTTTAAGAGTTTAGATGTCATTTTCAGGTTAAACTGTAATCATAATGTGGCAAAATTGTAAAAACTGATATATCTGTATGAACAAAATGGAAAACATTGACTCAATGAGATTTAAAATGTTATAACAGTTCATTTTTTAATGTTTTGGCATGAATTCATGAATCCTTTCAACAGTACTGTTCAACTTTACTGAATGAGCCCATTAGTGGTCTTCCGCTGCCATCTAGTGGTTATAAATTGCATTTACTCAACAACACTGTGTTTTTAAACATAACTGTTATAGTGTTATTTTTTTTTTTGCCCAATCTCTCTTAAATTTTGCATGCTTGTTTAGAATGAAATTATGCATTATTTTACACAGTTTTGATAATTTGTGGGCTTTCTGTTTGTATTAATAGGCCTTTGTGTACACTATGAAAAGAACATATTATAAAATGACTGGTTTATAGTTGCCCAAATGCAATTGTTCAACATGTTTTTGATAATTATTGACCTTCAGAGTCTAGAGAATTGTACTTCAGTGGTTTTATTGATTTTCATCTTAAACCGTATCACAAGTATGCCAAAGTAACTTTTTTAAATAATCTTGAATATTTAATTAACAGCTTTATTGACAACATTGGTCCCAGAGGCAAAGTTGTTCAGAATGAGGAGATCTATCATATGATATGAAGATTTAGTGTTTTTGAGTGAATATATGAGCATTTTCAAACAATTTGAGGCCATTTACCATATAAATCTTGTGTTTTGAGACCTTTTCTACTGTTATAGCGCCACCTATGGTCTGATCTCCATGAAACTTTGCATGCTTGTTAAGAGTCACCTGTTACATGATTTCACTGAGTTTCATAAAGTTTTGAGTTTTCGTTTAGGTTTTATAGGCTTTGGGGTATGTTTGGCCACACCCCTTTTTCTAAATTACCCCTTTACAGCTAACCAAAGGACAAAATTCAACATTTTTTTAATAATTATTGATCTAGAGAGTCCACAGAATATTACTGCAGTGGTTTGGTTCCGATCGGACAAAAAACCTAGGACTAGTTCGCAAAAGTAGGTTTTTAACATATTTGTGAATAACAATTGAACGATTTGATTGACAGCAATGGTTCTTGAGGCAAAGTTGTGCATTATGAGGAGATCTATCAAATGATATGCATATTGTGTTGATATGTGAAACACCACGTGATTACAGAGCCATAAAACTCGTTAGCGCCAACTAGTGGCCGATTTCTTTCAAAATTCTTACAGACCTTAAGGTTCATGAGTCGAACGTACCCAGCGAGTTTCGTTCCGATCAACATCCGTTAACCCTTTCAAATAGGTGCTTAAAATTGTTTGGCCAATGGCGGCCATGTTTTTTGAGATATGCAAATGTCCTCATAGGTACTTGTGCCCCTTCAGACCAAGACACTGCATACCAATTTTCAAGTCGATCGAGCCAACGGTTGCCTAGTTATAGCCATTTATGTGTTTTTTCTATCTTATAGCGCCCCCAAGTGGCAGAGATGCGCAATTTTTTTGATTTGACCAAAGATTGAGCTCATACATATGTGTACCGAGTTTGGTGAAGATATCTCATTCCGTTCAAGAGTTATAGTCAAAATAGCATTTGGCTAACGTTAGCATAGACGCTTTTTGGCGTACTGTTTCGCGTAAGAATTGAAATTTCAACTTTTTTTTGATAATTATTGATATTGAGTGTCCAGGGAATATTTATGAAGTGGTTTGGTTCTGATTGGTTGAAAATCCTAGGACTAGTTCGCAAAAGTAGGTTTCGGATATAGCTCGATTTTGCGAGAAAACGGTGCGTCGTAGACCCCAAAAAGGCGCCGTGCACTTTTGTTCGGGCTAACCCAAGGATTGCAACAATGCCATGTTTTTGAGTCTACGGCTAACGGTATACGATTTACGGCCAAAAATGTCCAAAATTTTTGTTTTTTGCGCTGTAGCGCCCCCGTTAGGCCGATTGGGCTGAGACTTTGATAAGTTCTCCCCAAATGAGCTCTACGATCTGTCCAAATTTCAGCTCTCTAGGCCTTACGGTTTGGGCTGCACGTTCAGTTCTAGGGCGAGAATAATAATAATAATAATAATTAAAGCTGCAAGCAGCATTTACCGGGGTTCAAGCACATTAAGGCCTCTGAGGTGGTCTGAGCCAACCTGGATGCATGGATGACATTTAAACACATCCAAAATGGAGAACAGGCTAACAGACAGACACACACACTGAAAGTAAATGATTAGACTAATATATGTATACTCTATAAGCATATGCACACACACACACACACACACAGAAAGACACACATATACATGCACAAACATTTTGTTGCAGATATAGGTATTTGAAATAAGTGATAGGTGACAATAAACTTATTGCAAGTCTTCTCTTTTTAAGAGTTTAGATGTCATTTTCAGGTTAAACTGTAATCACAATGTGGCAAAATAGTAAAAACTGATATATCTGTAAGAACAAAATGGAAAACATTGACTCAATGAGATTTAAAATGTTATAACAGTTACATTTTTAATGTTTTGGGATGAATTCATGAATCCTTTCAACAGTACTGTTCAACTTAACTGAATGAGCCCATTAGTGGTCTTCCGCTGCCATCTAGTGGTTATAAATTGCATTTACTCAAGCAACACTGTTTTTAAACATAACTGTTATAGTGTTTTTTTTTTTTTTTGCCCAATCTCTCTTAAATTTTGCATGCTTGTTTAGAATGAAATTATGCATTATTTTACACAGTTTTGATAATTTGTGGGCTTTCTGTTTGTATTAATAGGCCTTTGTGTACACTATGAAAAGAACATATTATAAAATTACTGGTTTATAGTTGTCCAAATGCAATTGTTCAACATGTTTTTGATAATTATTGACCTTCAGAGTCTAGAGAATTGTACTTCAGTGGTTTTATTGATTTTCATCTTAAACCGTATCACAAGTATGCCAAAGTAACTTTTTAAAATAATCTTGAATATTTAATTAACAGCTTTATTGACAACATTGGTCCCAGAGGCAAAGTTGTTCAGAATGAGGAGATCTATCATATGATATGAAGATTTAGTGTTTTTGAGTGAATATATGAGCATTTTCAAACAATTTGAGGCCATTTACCATATAAATCTTGTGTTTTGAGACCTTTTCTACTGTTATAGCGCCACCTATGGTCTGATCTCCATGAAACTTTGCATGCTTGTTAAGAGTCACCTGTTACATGATTTCACTGAGTTTCATAAAGTTTTGAGTTTTCCTTTAGGTTTTATAGGCTTTGGGGTATGTTTGGCCACACCCCTTTTTCTAAATTACCCCGTTACAGCTAACCAAAGGACAAAATTCAACATTTTTTTAATAATTATTGATCTAGAGAGTCCACAGAATATTACTGCAGTGGTTTGGTTCCGATCGGACAAAAAACCTAGGACTAGTTCGCAAAAGTAGGTTTTTAACATATTTGTGAATAACAATTGAACGATTTGATTGACAGCAATGGTTCTTGAGGCAAAGTTGTGCATTATGAGGAGATCTATCAAATGATATGCATATTGTGTTGATATGTGAAACACCACGTGATTACAGAGCCATAAAACTCGTTAGCGCCAACTAGTGGCCGATTTCTTTCAAAATTCTTACAGACCTTAAGGTTCATGAGTCGAACGTACCCAGCGAGTTTCGTTCCGATCAACATCCGTTAACCCTTTCAAATAGGTGCTTAAATTTGTTTGGCCAATGGCGGCCATGTTTTTTTGAGATATGCAAATGTCCTCATAGGTACTTGTGCCCCTTCAGACCAAGACACTGCATACCAATTTTCAAGTCGATCGAGCCAACGGTTGCCTAGTTATAGCCATTTATGTGTTTTTTCTATCTTATAGCGCCCCCAAGTGGCAGAGATGCGCAATTTTTTTTATTTGACCAAAGATTGAGCTCATACATATGTGTACCGAGTTTGGTGAAGATATCTCATTCCGTTCAAGAGTTATAGTCAAAATAGCATTTGGCTAACGTTAGCATAGACGCTTTTTGGCGTACTGTTTCGCGTAAGAATTGAAATTTCAACTTTTTTTTGATAATTATTGATATTGAGTGTCCAGGGAATATTTATGAAGTGGTTTGGTTCTGATTGGTTGAAAATCCTAGGACTAGTTCGCAAAAGTAGGTTTCGGATATAGCTCGATTTTGCGAGAAAACGGTGCGTCGTAGACCCCAAAAAGGCGCCGTGCACTTTTGTTCGGGCTAACCCAAGGATTGCTACGATGCCATGTTTTTGAGTTTATGGCTAACGGTTTACGATTCACGGCCAAAAATGTCCAAAATTTTTGTTTTTTGCGCTGTAGCGCCCCCGTTTGGCCGATTGGGCTGAGACTTTGATAAGTTCTCCCCAAAATGAGCTCTACGATCTGTCCAAATTTCAGCTCTCTAGGCCTTACGGTTTGGGCTGCACGTTCAGTTCTAGGGCGGAAGAATAATAATAATAATAATTAAAGCTGCAAGCAGCATTTTACCGGGGTTCAAGCACATTAAGGCCTCTGAGGTGGTCAGAGCCAACCTGGATGCATGGATGACAGTTAAACACATCCAAAATGGAGAACAGGCTAACAGACAGACACACACACTGAAAGTAAATGATTAGACTAATATATGTATACTCTATAAGCATATGCACACACACACACACACAAAGACACACATATACATGCACAAACATTTTGTTGCAGATATAGGTATTTGAAATAAGTGATAGGTGACAATAAACTTATTGCAAGTCTTCTCTTTTTAAGAGTTTAGATGTCATTTTCAGGTTAAACTGTAATCATAATGTGGCAAAATTGTAAAAACTGATATATCTGTATGAACAAAATGGAAAACATTGACTCAATGAGATTTAAAATGTTATAACAGTTCATTTTTAATGTTTTGGCATGAATTCATGAATCCTTTCAACAGTACTGTTCAACTTTACTGAATGAGCCCATTAGTGGTCTTCCGCTGCCATCTAGTGGTTATAAATTGCATTTACTCCAAGCAACACTGTGTTTTTAAACATAACTGTTATAGTGTTTATTTTTTTTTTGCCCAATCTCTCTTAAATTTTGCATGCTTGTTTAGAATGAAATTATGCATTATTTTACACAGTTTTGATAATTTGTGGGCTTTCTGTTTGTATTAATAGGCCTTTGTGTACACTATGAAAAGAACATATTATAAAATGACTGGTTTATAGTTGCCCAAATGCAATTGTTCAACATGTTTTTGATAATTATTGACCTTCAGAGTCTAGAGAATTGTACTTCAGTGGTTTTATTGATTTTCATCTTAAACCGTATCACAAGTATGCCAAAGTAACTTTTTTAAATAATCTTGAATATTTAATTAACAGCTTTATTGACAACATTGGTCCCAGAGGCAAAGTTGTTCAGAATGAGGAGATTTATCATATGATATGAAGATTTAGTGTTTTTGAGTGAATATATGAGCATTTTCAAACAATTTGAGGCCATTTACCATATAAATCTTGTGTTTTGAGACCTTTTCTACTGTTATAGCGCCACCTATGGTCTGATCTCCATGAAACTTTGCATGCTTGTTAAGAGTCACCTGTTACATGATTTCACTGAGTTTCATAAAGTTTTGAGTTTTCGTTTAGGTTTTATAGGCTTTGGGGTATGTTTGGCCACACCCCTTTTTCTAAATTACCCCTTTACAGCTAACCAAAGGACAAAATTCAACATTTTTTTAATAATTATTGATCTAGAGAGTCCACAGAATATTACTGCAGTGGTTTGGTTCCGATCGGACAAAAAACCTAGGACTAGTTCGCAAAAGTAGGTTTTTAACATATTTGTGAATAACAATTGAACGATTTGATTGACAGCAATGGTTCTTGAGGCAAAGTTGTGCATTATGAGGAGATCTATCAAATGATATGCATATTGTGTTGATATGTGAAACACCACGTGATTACAGAGCCATAAAACTCGTTAGCGCCAACTAGTGGCCGATTTCTTTCAAAATTCTTACAGACCTTAAGGTTCATGAGTCGAACGTACCCAGCGAGTTTCGTTCCGATCAACATCCGTTAACCCTTTCAAATAGGTGCTTAAAATTTGTTTGGCCAATGGCGGCCATGTTTTTTGAGATATGCAAATGTCCTCATAGGTACTTGTGCCCCTTCAGACCAAGACACTGCATACCAATTTTCAAGTCGATCGAGCCAACGGTTGCCTAGTTATAGCAATTTATGTGTTTTTTCTATCTTATAGCGCCCCCAAGTGGCAGAGATGCGCAATTTTTTTGATTTGACCAAAGATTGAGCTCATACATATGTATACCGAGTTTGGTGAAGATATCTCATTCCGTTCAAGAGTTATAGTCAAAATAGCATTTGGCTAACGTTAGCATAGACGCTTTTTGGTGTACTGTTTCGCGTAAGAATTGAAATTTCAACTTTTTTTTGATAATTATTGATATTGAGTGTCCAGGGAATATTTATGAAGTGGTTTGGTTCTGATTGGTTGAAAATCCTAGGACTAGTTCGCAAAAGTAGGTTTCGGATATAGCTCGATTTTGCGAGAAAACGGTGCGTCGTAGACCCCAAATCAGCGTGCACTTTTTTTCGGGCTAACCCAAGGATTGCAAGAAATGCCATTTTTTGAGTCTACGGCTAACGGTTTACGAGCTATTAGCAAAAACGCATTTTTGTTCGCTGTAGCGCCCCCCGTTGGCCGATTGGGCGAGACTTTGTATCTGAGTAGCGAGCAGACTACTACATCTGACCAAGTTTCAGCTCTCTAGGCCTTACGGTTTGGGCTGCACGTTCAGTTTTAAGGCGGAAGAATAATAATAATAATAATAAAAATCCTAACAATTACAATAGGGTTTCAGCACTGCGTGCTTGAACCCCTAATAATAACAATTACAATAGGGTTCAGCACTGCGTGCTTGAACCCTAATAATAATTATAAACAATCCAAAATTACAATAGGGTTTCAGCACTGCGTGCTTGAACCCCTAAAAATCCTAACAATTAAAAGGGTTTCAACCCCTAATTAAAGCTGCAAGCAGCATTTACGGGGTTCAAGCACATTAAGGCCTCTGAGGTGGTCTGAGCCAACCTGGATGTACGGATGACAGTTAAACACATCCAAAACGGAGAATAGGCTGACAGACAGACACACGCACTGAAATTAAATGATTAAACTAGTTTTAAGAGTTTGGATGTCATTTTCAGGTTTCACTGTAATCATAATGTGGCAAAATTTTAAAAACTGGTAAGTCTGTATGAACAAAATGGAAAACTTTAACTCAGTGAGATTTAAAATGTTGTAACAGTGTTTTTTTTTTTTATTGTTTAGGCATGAATTCATAAATCTTCTCAAAAGTACTGTTTCAATTTGCTGAATGAGCCCATTAGTGGTCTTCCGCTGCCATCTAGTGGTTGCATTTACTCAAACAACACTGTTTTTAAACATAACTGTTATAGTGTAAAGTTTTTTGCCCAATCTCTCTTAAATTTTGCATGCTTGTTTAGAATGAAATTAGGCTTTATTTTACACAGTTTTGATAGTTTGTGGGCTTTCTGTTTGTATAAATAGGCCTTTGTGTACACTGTGAAAAGAACATATTATACAATCACTGGTTTATAGTTGTCCAAATGCAATTTTTCAACATGTTTTTGATTATTATTGACCTTCAGAGTCTAGAGAATTGTACTTCAGTGGTTTTATTGATTTTCAGCTTAAAGCCTTGGACTACTTTGCCAAAGTAACTTTTTTAAATAATCTTCAATATTTAATTAACAGCTTTATTGACAACATTGGTCCCAAAAGTTGTTCAGAATGAGGAGATCTATCATATGATATGAAGATCTAGTGTTTATGTGAATATATGAGCATTTTCAGACAATTTGAGGCCATTTACCATATCAATCTTATGTTTTGAGACCTTTTCTACTGTCATAGCGCCACCTGTGGTCCGATCTCCATGAAAATTTGCATGCTTGTTAAGAGTCACCTGTTACATGTTTTCACCAAGTTTCATAAAGTTTTGAGTTTTCGTTTAGGTTTTATATGCTTTTGGGTATTTTGGTCACGCCCCTTTTCTAATTTAGCCAGTTAAAGCTAACCAAAGGACAAAATTCAACATTTTTTTGATAATTATTGATCTAGAGAGTCCAGAGAAAATTACTGCAGTGGTTTGGTTTCGATCGGGTAAAAAATCTGGGACTAGTTCGCAAAAGTAAGTTTTTAACATATTTGTGAATAACAATTGAACGATTTGATTGACATCTTCGCTCCTTGAGGCAAAGTTGTTCACAAAGAGGAGATCTATCATATGATATGAAGATCTAGTGTTTGTGTGAATGTATGAACATGTCCTACAAATTGTGATCATTTTCTATTGAAAATGTGTGTTTTTGAGGCTTTTTCAACTGTTATAGCGCCACCTATGATCCGATCTCCATGAAACTTTGCATGCTTGTTAAGAGTCACCTGATACATGATTCCACGAAGTTTCATAAAGTTTTGAGTTTTCGTTTAGGTTTTATAGGCTTTGGGGTATGTTTGGCCACACCCCTTTTACTAAATTACCCCTTTACAGCTAACCAAAGGACAAAATTCAACATTTTTTTGATAATTATTGATCTAGAGAGTCCACAGAATATTACTGCAGTGGTTTGGTTCCGATCGGACAAAAAACCTAGGACTAGTTCGTAAAAGTAGGTTTTTAACATATTTGTGAATAACATTTGAACGATTTGATTGACAGCAATGGTTCTTGAGGCAAAGTTGTGCATTATGAGGAGATCTATCAAATGATATGCATATTGTGTTGATAGTGAAACACCACGTGATTACAGAGCCAATAAAACTCGTTAGCGCCAACTAGTGGCCGATTTCTTTCAAAATTCTTACAGACCTTAAGGTTCATGAGTCGAACGTACCCAGCGAGTTTCGTTCCGATCAACATCCGTTAACCCTTTCAAATAGGTGCTTAAAATTGTTTGGCCAATGGCGGCCATGTTTTTTGAGATATGCAAATGTCCTCATAGGTACTTGTGCCCCTTCAGACCAAGACACTGCATACCAATTTTCAAGTCGATCGAGCCAACGGTTGCCTAGTTATAGCCATTTATGTGTTTTTTCTATCTTATAGCGCCCCCAAGTGGCAGAGATGCGCAATTTTTTGATTTTACCAAATTGAGCTCATACATTATGTGTACCAAGTTTGGTGAAGTTATCTCATTCCGTTCAAGAGTTATAGTTTAAAATAGCATTGGCCAACGTTACATAGACGCTTTTTTGGGCGTTACTGTTTCGCGTTAAGAATTGAAATTTCAACTTTTTTTTGATAATATTGATATTGAGTGTCCAGGGAATATTTATGAAGTGGTTTGGTTCTGATTGGTTTGAAAATCCTAGACTAGTTCGCAAAGTTAGGTTCGATATAGCTCGATTTTGCGAGAAAACGGTGCGTCGTAGACCCAAAAAGCGCCAGTGTGCACTTTTGTTCGGGCTAACCCAAGGGATTGCAACGATGCCATGTTTTGAGTCTACGGCTAACGGTTTACGATTCACGGCCAAAAATGTCCAAAATTTTTGTTTTTTGCGCTGTAGCGCCCCCGTTAGGCCGATTGGGCTGAGACTTTGATAAGTTCTCCCCCAAAATGAGCTCTACGATCTGTCCAAATTTCAGCTCTCTAGGCCTTACGGTTTGGGCTGCACGTTCAGTTCTAGGGCGGAAGAATAATAATAATAATAAAATTAAAGCTGCAAGCAGCATTTTACCGGGGTTCAAGCACATTAAGGCCTCTGAGGTGGTCAGAGCCAACCTGGATGTTGGATGACAGTTAAACACATCCAAAAAGGAGAACAGGCTAACAGACAGACACACACACTGAAAGTAAATGATTAGACTAATATATGTATACTCTATAAGCATATGCACACACACACACACCACAAAGACACACATATACATGCACAAACATTTTGTTGCAGATATAGGTATTTGAAATAAGTGATAGGTGACAATAAACTTATTGCAAGTCTTCTCTTTTTAAGAGTTTAGATGTCATTTTCAGGTTAAACTGTAATCATAATGTGGCAAAATTGTTAAAAACTGATACATCTGTATAAACAAAATGGAAAACATTAATTCAATGAGATTTAAAATGTTATAAACAGTTAATTTATTAATGTTTTGGCATGAATTCATGAAAACAGTACTGTTTCAACTTTACTGAATGAGCCCATTAGTGGTCTTCCGCTGCCATCTAGTGGTTATAAATTGCATTTACTCAAAACAACACTGTGTTTTAAACATAACTGTTATAGTGTTGTAATTTTTTTTTTTGCCCAATCTCTCTTAATTTTGCATGCTTGTTTAGAATGAAATTATGCATTATTTTACACAGTTTTTGATAATTTGTGGGCTTTCTGTT